>NW_023276808.1:4742210-4814359 GCF_003668045.3 Cricetulus griseus
CACTTTTCCTGTTATTGAAAGGGACAGTTGATTACATGACTCAAATTTGTAATCTGAAAAATCAGTGGTGGTTGAGTTTTTAATGTATGATATTTCTGGCTTAATCACAAGGTCCAGACCATTTTCCTGGGGCAATGAAGTGGTATGAAAAATACCTGATCCAACATAAGAAACTTTGTATTAAGAACATTTTCTACAAGGCTTTAGGTACTGCTCTTCTAGAATTAATGTCTTTTCAGGGTTAAGTCATTATAAACACTTAGATGTTTAATAAACAAAAACCTTTTCATTAACACTGTGTATCTACTGGCGGTTGTGTTAAAATATCTAGCCTGGAAAAGATTTTGTATTCCATTAAGCTGTTGTAATTTAAGAAAAGCAGTGCCAAAAGAAAGAAACCATCCATGTGGACATGGTACACAGTTTTTGATTAGAGTAGGTATCGAAAAGGAAGTGAGGGGAACCATCCTTGCAGCTCGACAGTAGGAAAGGAGAGAGAGAGAAGAGAGAGAGAGAGAGGAGAAGAGGAGAGAGAGAGAGAAGAGAAAGAGAGGAAGAGAGTGGAACGGACACAGAGATGGATGGAAAAGAGATACAGAGGATGATTGGAGGTTGGCAGGGCCTTTTTAAAAGGGAAACTAGTGAAAATACCCAGGTGGACCTCTTAGTGGCTGCAGCTGAGGGCATATCCTGTCACAACCCCAAAGGCAGGCCAATACAGGTGGCTGAATACAACAGCTGTCATCTTTAAGTCTCATTTATCTTTGGTCTGATGTTATGGTTTGGAAATTTAAATAGGGATAGGAGACTGCAAGTCTAACCATTTAGACTGATTTTGATTTACAGAACAAATCTGTCTTTTGGACTGTGCATTATTATCCAAATTTAAATATATAATAATGTCTGATGTACTATTCTAGATTATAATGTAAACTCTAAAAGATGTATTTGAAAGAGATGTCAGTACCAAATCCTCACACATAAAAGCACATAGAACTCAAATATAAAGAAAATGGGAAACACTTATGCACTCTGTGAATGATGTTCATAAATAAATAGCTATTCTGAGCTGTTATTTCCTCACAATAAGGATTCTTTTCCTCTGAGCAAGCTCGCTCAGAGGAAGGCCACATCTGCCTCTATGAGGGACAAGAAAAAATTTTATTTTTAAGCTTTTTTCATGTTTGTGTGTGTTTATTGATATTTGGATTGTGCAGTATCTGCAGAGCCCAGAAGAGGGAATAAGTTAACTGAGAACTGAAGTTACAGGAGATGGAAAGGAACCAAAGTTCATAGTAATATAACATCTTTCCACTGCAACAATACCCAGTGCTCTTAATTTCTAAGTTCACTCTCTAGCAACATTTTATTTAACATTCATTGTTATACATTTTATTAAAATTACATTGAATCAGTTTCCATCTTTTTTCCCTTCTTGTTTCTGTTAAATATGTGTGAATTAAGTAAGTACAAACAGTTGAATAAAGTCTGCTGAGTCCATTTCTGTTTGTTGTGTTATTTTCAGAATTGAACATTCTGTTTTGGACAGAAAGCTAGTGAGATGATACCGGCCTGATAATATTTGGAGTAGTGATGAAGACATAAGATAATTAATCCTTCTTTGGGTCCTAAAAGGTTTTGAGAGGAGGCAACAGATCAACACAGCTAAGGAGTATAACTAAGACATATTTTAAAGCTTTTGCAAACTCTAAAAGCCTCCCCAAAACTTCAGGTCCTGTCTCTCCAGAAAGATGGTTAGATATGGCATATATGTTGCATCAGTAGACAGACTCTCTTCTGGAGGAATCCGTCTTTTCTCACAATGAAATTACCAGAGAATTTAGAAATTAATGGTGTCTACTCTTTCAGTAGATGTTAGTCAAAGGGAGTGATATAAATGTTACTTGGAATAACCTTATTCAAGGGAATCAGGTAGATACCATGGATTGCTGGGGTGGAGAATGAGGAGCATTACATTCACAGTGGGGACTGCAGTGTAGTATCACTGACAACAATGTGAGTTGCCCAAAATTAAAGAGTGGAAAGCGTGGTGGGGGCTGATGCACCCCAGCTTAGTGGAAATAGAGTTTATGTCAGCTTGCCCTCACTTACAAATGAGGAAATTTCTCTGGCATTTGATTCTTGTGCTTTGAAACTCGAAGCTCCCTCCCTAAACATTCTTCCAATCTCCGCAGCTCTTTGTAAGTATCTTACTTTCTATGCCTTAGATAGGCTTCAAGTCTCAGAATCTCCTCACAATCTTTATGTCATCTATAGTTATCACCATTCAGAGCTCCAAACTGAATGTTTTGTAGGCAGCAGGGAATCAGAATATGAGCCCATTCAGACAAGAGAGACTTCATGCCTAAAAATTCCTATTTTCTACTCAAAGGAGGTATAAACTCAAGCAGGTGTACACATGATATGTGAGCTTAGGGTAACCTATTCATTTACAACATGGGAGACAGACTCACTCTTGTGGTTTTAGTTAGTCAACCATTTCTTAAAGACTTTTATTGTCAGCTTCTCTCTTGATCATTCATCATTTACTTTTGCCCCATTTTGTGGAGATGTGGGTCTGGAAAATTTCATAATCACCAGGTTTCAGTAAGTTTCTGATGCAATCAATCATATATTTATTCTAAGGCATCAGGTCTGAGACACAGATGAAGTTATATCAGCCAATCACACTTATTGCTATGAATGACATATTCATGTGGATGAATCGAAGGCTCAGTAGTTAAATCATTGAAATCTCATTCACAAGGATAGGTTTTTATTCCCAGAACCAACATCTCTACCAGATATAAGAAAACACACTTTTGAATACACACATGAGGTATTTAATATTTCTTATATTATCTTCTATTGAGCAGTTTAACATTAACACCCCTCAATTATGTTGAGAAAACAGCACATATTGCGAGTATACCATCTACACTTGTACTTGTACTCAAGCAGCAGATGAATGAGGATCATGAATTCAAATGTATCCCTCATCATTACTGACACCTGAGCCAGGTTGCTTAATAAACTTGAAATGTGTGAAATATTTTGAAAATATGGAAAACATAACCAGGAACAACAAACCACCACACTTTCAAACAAATAGTTATTTGCAAAATATGATCTTGAACTGCTGATATTTAAAAAATATACCACTTAGATGATGGGGGTAACATTATATACATTTTAGCAGAAAAATACCTATCTCTAAACAAAAGAACAATATAAACAAAAACCACACAAGGAATATAAGGACAAAATAAACTTCCCTTAATGGATTTGCTAAACATATAGCACTCTTTGGCATGCAACTCAAATATTTCAAAATAGAACTCCCAATGCAGTGACTTCTAACATCAGTTCCCACTCTGTGACTCATGCTGCATCTTAGGGATGTGAGTTTTTAGACCCCTGCTTTAGGTGACATGCAATTTTAATGATGTCCCTGTATCCCTCTGTTCACAAGGGGCAAATTAAATTTTTTATAAGGTGGTGTAGATATTATAACAAAAGAGGAAAGAAAATAATACAAATTAAGTATTATACCTGAACTAGTTAATTAACGCACTTGAAGAGAAGGATAAATCTAAAAGTGATAAACTATCATTTAAAATCACAGTGCAAGTGTTACAGCTATGGAGCAAAATGTACCACTAATGTCATAAGTCAGTCTATACCTTCATCTGTGAAGCGAAGATGGCCTGGATACCTGCAGCTCTGAAGAGCAAGGTATCACGACTTTTGGAATGTCATGTTATTACTAATCTTTGGATACAAAGGGCTCTGAAGAAAAAATCTATCCTGAGTGTTCCATGTCAGGCTACACATGCTTCTGTGAAGTGAAGGCATCCTGGAATCATACAGATGTGAAGAAAAAGGAATTCTGACAATCAGGAAGTCAGGCTATACATGAAGTTGTGTTCAAGGGGGGATGGTCTCTGTGCAGGATGTAGCACTCTGGCGCCTTCTCAGAGAGAACCATTACAACTGAGCTTTGTTCCACTCTGCTATGAGACTTCACTACAAGACATGTCCATTGCTTCTCTTCTCTTCCCCACTAGGGAGTTTCCAACCAACGATAACCATTTCTATTTAGCTCCAGCCCAAACTGTCACTTTTCTGCTTCACTCAACTATGGGGGAAACTGGCCAAGAAATATAGCACTGTGCTACTTCGCCAATGAAAAGATTTCCTCCCACTCTGCTCCCCTAGGGGAGTTTCCCAATGGAGGAGTATGTTGACTCTCTGCTTCACTCCACTAGGGAATTTCACATTCACTCTGTCAAAAGAAGGTCATGACTAAAAGTGATGGACGAGATTCATTTGAGAGGGAGGAATCCTGGAAAGTGGCTCCTACTACCATTGTGGAAAATGCTATATTCCAACTGAAGAAGCACACAGTTTAATTATGTCTTCTTAGGGACTTAGTTTTTTCTTGAAGAATATTTCTCAGCATGTTATTTGGTAAAATTTCAATCACTGAGCTTTAAACATCTTTGAAATTGGCTGAATTCCTATTGGGAATTTTTTTTTGGGTTTCAAGCATAGTTTTCTTTGTCTTTGCTTTCAGTCCAAAAGTGTGTTTCTTTCATTGGTCCATTTTAACCATTTGTCTTAATTTAGAATGTCTTACTTTGGCTCCAGTTTCATGGAAAAAAGGAGTTTCTCTCACTGGGTCTGGTTTCTGAATGGGGTGTTGTTTCCTTGCCTCACCCTTTTACACTAGAAATATGGCTTCATAAGTTCATACATTTATTTTTACATGAGTGTGCTGGAGAAACAATATAAAATGCACATCATAATGCTTGCACAGAATGCTGACACTCTCAAATTACTGCTACAAAAGAAATATTGTTGTGTAAATGATTGGGAGTGTGATGGCTAAAGATCCCACCAAATACTTGATAATGAGAAGCCCTCACAATCTTTTTCAGGTACTCAAAAATGATTGAAAGTTGGAAAGTTTGATTACCTACAAAGTTTAATCTTGTATGAAGTGCAAAATTAAACGAAACTGTCTAAATTTATATTTTAACTGATGAATTACTTTTTGGAATGATTTCAAAGACTCCTGGTTATATGCAAAAGCTTTACCACACTGATTACCTTAAAATGGTTTTTCTAGAATGTGTTATTTTACGGTTTTGAAGTAAAAATTGACATGCAAAAGCTTTTCCACACTGATAGCACTCTTAGAGTTTCTCCTGTTATGTGTCCTTTTGTGTATGTGAAGATAAATTCACCAAGTAAAGACTTTATGGCATTGATAAGGTTTATATGATTTCTCTCAAGTATTTGCTCTTTTAGGCACTTTAAAAACACTTTGAAATTCGAAGATTTTCTCACACTTATTTCATTCATAAGATTTTTGTTCTTTATGTGTTCTTTCATGCATCTGAAGTGAAATGTGTTGAGCAAAGCCTTTACCACACTGAATACATTCATAGGGTTTCTCTCCAGTATGTGTCCTTTTATGTGTTTGAAGATGACTGAGCTGTGAGAAAGCTTTACCACACTGATGACATTCATATGGTTTCTCTCCTGTATGTGTCCTTTTATGTATTTGAAGATGACTGTTACGAGCAAAGGCTTTACCACACTGATTACATTCATAGGGTTTCTCTCCAGTATGTGTCCTTTTATGTGTTTGAAGAGTACTGTGATGAGAAAAGGCTTTACCACACTGATTACATTCATAGGGTTTCTCTCCAGTATGTGATCTTTTATGAACATGAAGAACACTTTGACAAATAAAGGATTTTCCACATTGATTACATTCATAAGGTTTCTCTCCAGTATGTATCCTTTTATGCATTTGAAGAGTAGTTTGGTGAGAAAAGGCTTTACCACACTGATTACATTCATAGGGTTTCTCTCCAGTATGGGTCCTTATATGCGTTTGAAGATGTCTGTAACGAGCAAAGGCTTTGCCACACTGATTACACCCATAGGGTTTCTCTCCAGTATGTGTCCTTTTATGCATTTGAAGAGTACTTTGGTGAGGAAATGCTTTACCACACTGAATACATTCATAGGGTTTATCTCCAGTATGTGTTCTTTTATGCGTTTGAAGATGACTGTACTGAGAAAAGGCTTTACAACACTGATTACATTCGTAGGGTTTCTCTCCAGTATGTGTCCTTTTATGTATTTGAAGATGACTATTACGAGCAAAGGCTTTACCACACTGATTACATTCATAGGGTTTCTCTCCAGTGTGTGTATTTTTATGCACAAGAAGTGCACTGTTATCAGTAAAGCCTTTACCACAACGGTTACATTCATAAGGTTTCACTTCAGTATGTCTTCTTTTATGCATTTGAAGATGACTGTGCTGAGTAAAGGCTTTACCACACTGATTACATTTATAGGGTTTCTCTCCAGTATGTGTCCTTTTATGTATTTGAAGAGTATTTTGCTGAGAAAAAGCTTTACCACACTGATTACATTCATAGGGTTTCTCTCCAGTATGTGTTCTTTTATGCGTTTGAAGATGACTGTACTGAGAAAAGGCTTTACCACACTGCTTACATTCATAGGGTTTCTCTCCAGTGTGTGTCTTTCTATGCGTTTGAAGTTTACTGTGACTAGCAAAGACTTTATCACATTGGTTACATTCATAGTGTTTCCCACCACTATGTGTTGTTTTATGCCTTTGAAGATGACTGTTATGAGCAAAGGTTTTAAGACATTGTGTATATGCAGAAGGCTTCTCTCCAGTTTGGCTCACTTCATGCCTGCAAGGAAAATAGGCATTTAAATGCCTTGCCACCTTCAATACAATGTTAAATCTTGAAACCTGTATAGATTAATATTACATTTTGTTGCAATTGTGAAGACGAATCATATCTTACAGACTTATCACTGTTTTTACACTCATGTTTTCCCCTGCATTAAGGGTTGTTTTCAAATTTTGAAGAGATGGTTTTGAATCTTTGAAGATACAAGTGCAGGTATAATCCTCTAATATATGTTTCTAATTTTTAGTACCTTTATCTACAGGTGATTTTTTACATATTGAAAAGAACTGGGAAAATTCAGCTCTTTATCACCATTATTGAATTTTGAAATTTTCCTACACTTTGAGACATACTATCTTTGCTAATGAACTAGAACAAGCAGAAGTATGTACATAGTCATAGATTCATTGTGCTGTTCTTCAGAGTGAACTTGTTTGTGTATTATCAATGAAACAGGAAAATAAATTACTTCTATACATGAATCAAATTCAACAAGTATGCTTAAATTGGCCGTACTACATCTCTTTTAAATATTCTGTGAGAGTGGTATATTATGTCGTCCATATTCATTTGCTCATAGGGCTTGTATATGAGTCATACATGATGTTTAGTAAAGTAAGTTTACAAAGAAGAGGCTTCCATATTTACTTCAGTTTGACTTTCTGTTCTTTATATACATGTGCTACAGAGATGAAGAATTCTCTGCAATACCTTCCCCTTGACTTTTGAGAGTAATTGCCCCATCACTAAACTTACAAAAGTAACTGCAAGTACATGAGTAAAACTAAATTTTCTATGCAGTACTTTCTCAATGGAAGGTATGGAGATATGCTTATCACATCAATCAAGTGTATACATTTAGTGATATAGGGAGTAAGAACTGAATGGAATTACATTCCTATAGCATGGCTCTCATCGTGTGATGATTCAAGTGGTAATTTCTCTTATGTTGTTTTCCTTGTCTTCATTCTCAAAATGTTGTTTTGCTAATGTAGTTCACCTAATGGAAATTGAGTTACATGGTTTTGTGAGAATTTAACAATCTTCAATGCAATTTAAGCTGTGCTTAATTACCCTGATGTTTCTGTTTCAAAATTCAGGACACATTTCAATTTCTTCAGAGACAGATTTCTATGAGCTTGTAAATGAAAATTACCTTTCATGTATTTTAGAATTTGTGCAATGCTCTTCAGTAGTATTGTCTTCCCAACTGTATCCTAAAATGTAGTACCAGAAAATATACATTTACTATTGAAAAATTTGCAAAATTTAAGTTATTATCTTCAGTGAACTTTAGAAAATTGACTGATTTATTTAACACATTCTTTTCTCTCTTTCAATAAAATTAAAGAAGAGCATCAATAACCAATTGATGTTGTCCTATTATTTTAAAATATAAAGTAAAATACATTCTTACCTATATCAGTGAGGTTCTTGTAGGTCTCCAGCATCACATCTTTGTAGAGATTCTTCTGAGAAGTATCCAGCAAAGTCCACTCTTTACAAGTGAAGTCAATATGCACATCATCATAGGTAATGGGATCCTAAAATATCACATACATGTGTGCAACTGAAAACATAATACTGACAATATTTTATATGCATATTTCTGTAGAACATTATTTTAAGATATGTTACTTTTATGCAGGATACAGGCAGGAAAGCACAACTGATGAAATTTGCCAATATAAGGCAGAACAAATTTCCTGCTTCACTGAAATGTCTGCGCAATACAATAGCCCTGTAGAGTAATGATGGATGCCCAATGTTGGAGAAAAAGTTTGAGTGACTGTGCAAGCACTCAGGTGTATCTGTCATTTGTAAAGTCTAGGAAGTTGCCTGCAATGCATTTCCTGTTTACATAGGTTATAATAATTCATTCTTTGGTCTTGGATGTAATTGAAGACTAAACAGTTATAGTTCCAGTTTTTCTTTAATTTTTAAAGAAATATATTTATAAAATTTAATTAAATACAATCCCAGTGATCACAGTTAATCACAGTAAAATCCATAGATGTAGAGAGGCTAAGTAACTAGGGGAGTGTGTTGATGACTTCCTTGCACAAATTCAACTTGTCTAAAGAAAAAAAAAAGAGCTTGCCACTATCTAACCAAAGAGGTGTAGAGGTCTGTACAGATGGCTGGCAGAAACAGGAAGTGAAATGGGTGCACAGAGATAGATACACGATGGCTAAGGAGAGCAGGGATATAAGCAAACTGATACAAAAAACCGCACTTTTCCAATTGGAAACTAGTGAGGTAAAGCTGGCTTTGGCTTACACCTTCTCTATCATCTCTCTGCATTTTCCTCTATATCTCCCTCCAGGTTTTTATTATTTAGACCAATTAAGAACTCCAATTACAGGGGAGATACATGGATCTCTCAGGGTGTAAAAAATGAGATGTTCTGGATGCAATGATGGCAGGTAGGAATGTTACAGGAAAAGATCAAGTAAGGATGGGCACAGGGGAAGAAGATTCAGAGAGATGATAGGAACATTCATGACTTGTCAGATTTCAATTCATTATGCAGAGTTTTGGTGATATTTTTGAATATGTTATCTACTCAGAAGGTAAATGGAGGAGGACCTGGTGGAGACTGGGGCAGTGTAGAGGAATGAGAAGGGTGGAGATAGGGGAAAAGGCAGATGGGATGTGTTTTATGATAAAAGAATAAATTTAAGAAATAAAGAAGGAATATGGGTGCAGTGAGAAAAGATTTAACTAAGGCTCTAAAACTCATCAAGGCAAACAACATAATCATGGAGCTATGCCATACACAGTTGGGGTATTATTCTCAAAAGGCTTAGATAGTTCTATTCCTAAAAGTTGTCATACATGTCTCTCCTTTGCAATTTACACTCTTGTGTCAGCTTTCCATGTAAGATGTCCCAAAGTTTGGGTATCACAGCATCCTATAATCTCAAAATTCAACATTGGCTTCATCTGGAAAACTTCATACAAAGAACTCTCACTGTATATTCACTGGTTTTCCAACTCTGCCTTTTTCCAACAATGTTGAAAAGAAACCACAAAGGAAAGATCTATGAGCTATAAATTTTGCAACTTTCTTCTTTCCAGAACCAGTACAACATGGGTTAGACCACAAATTTCGATTCTACATTGTGATGGAATCTACCACACTTGGACCAGATTTACAGCAGCTTCTGTATGAAGTTCCTTTCTCAGATTAGGAAACAAGTGGCCTATTCCTTTCATAAATTGAAGCTTACATGGGTGGTGTCTTACCATTAGAGAACCTTCCTAATTAAGTGATATGTCAAATACCAATGAGTCATGATACCAAAAATATAAAACCTTTTGAATAGGGATTTGCTCCTTTCCAAGTTCTTTTTGGTGTTTTTTTGTTGTTGTTTGTTTGTTTGTTTGTTTGATTTCAACAGCAGGATTTCTCTGTGGTTTTGGAGTCTGTCCTGGAACTAGCTCTTGTAGACCAGGGTGGTCTCAAACTCATAGAGATCTGACTCACTCTTCCTGCTGAGTGCTGGAATTAAAGGAATGCAATACCAATGCACAGACTGCTTTCCCAGATGTAAGCAGCAATTTTCTGAGGATTACAAAGGCAGAATTGTGAAACTCATGTAGAGTATGTCATAGTGCAGAAATCTTCTGACCCTTTTTATTTACCTTATTAAATCAGAATCCCATTAGAATCTAAGCAGGAAGTGATCTATGAACTTTTTACCAAAGGGAAACAGAGAGACAGAGACTAATAGATGTATACAGTGAGACATACACAGAGAGAAATATACACACACACAGAGAGAGAGACAGAGAGACAGAGAGACAGAGACAGAGAGAGGAATCCCTAAGTACCCAATGAAATATAACTTACCATGTCACCAAAACTGTCATATGTCTTTGTACCAATACTTAAGTGTGGTTTGCCCTCACAAGATAACACTTTCCTAAAATTCACTCTTTCTATTAATATCTGAAGTAATCTATGTCAAATATCTCTTTTTGCTGATATATTTTCACAAGAGACAGAATAGGAGATCCCTGTAAGTTCTAGGCCTAGCATACATACTACATAATGAGTTCCAGGCCAGACTGGGTTAGAAAGAGACTGTGTCTCAAAACAGACTCACTCCAAAAGTTTCTACTTAATAAATTTTAGAACTGTGAAAATAGTTTAACAGATAAAGTACTCACCTTACAACTATCCCTTCATTTTGCATTCTAAAGATAGTTGCTACAGTACATACCTATAATCCCATGCTTTTGATGGCAGAAAAAATGCAGACAAAAGAAACCCTGACAAGGATCATTACATGGAATGGCAACCTAGAGACCCTGTCTCCAATATGCTAAGTGTAAAAGACAAAAACCCAAAATTGTTCTCTGAAATTTACACCCAAACCATGACAAACATCCACAACTTCCACACAAAAAGAATTACAAACATAAAAACAGAAAATAAATAATAAAATTATAATAGGATGGTATGGCACACACCCTTTCTTCTGTGAATTTGCAGTCAAACTCATCTGCATTCTGTGTTCAATGACAGCCAAATATATGTAGAGAAACCCTGTCTCAAAATAAAATTCTAACTCAGATTATCATTGACTCATTCTGAAATCCTTTTTCCAAAATACACTAATGTGGTACAGCTAAATCTCACCAGAGATCCTGAGATACAAAACAATATGTCTTAGGTCATTTTTGGTGTCTGCCACTAGTGGGTGTTAAATTATTTTCAGATATGAATATACCTGAGTATGGTAGCAGAGATAGGCAGATCTCCTTGAATTTAAGCCAATTTGAACTACATATTGAATTTGAAAGTAAAACATTTCTCAACTACGTAAACACACATACACATATACATATTCATGAATATAGTTGAATATAATTTTGCCCTGTTGCTTGACAGAAGAACCCATAAGAAAACTCTAGCTACACCTGGTGGTGTTAGAGCATGCCTTTAATCCCAGAACATAAAAGGCAGAGGCAGGTGGGTCTCTGTGAGTTTGACCAGCCTGGTCTACAAGAGCTAGTTCCATGACAGCCTCCAAAGCCACAGAAAAACCCTGTTTCAAAAAAAAATCAAAAACTCCAGCTAGCCTAAAACTCATACTTTATAGTTTAATGAGTAATAAATATTGAATATTTTAAAACACATTCTAGTAAACATGTCATTTTATGCCATTAGCTCATTATTCAATGCATAAGAGTTTTCTGTACAAGAGGGATATTCCAAACAATTGTCTGCATATTTCCTTAAATGATAAGGAAAAAATTTTGCATTGTTTATATCCCTACATGGTTTTTCCTCTACCATATCATTCTATGATATCAGTGTAAATATTTCCTTGAACACTTTTCCAATTTAGATTTTGCTAGTTTATCTCTAAATTGAGGTATTTGCACATTTTGTTTTAATTCTATGCCTTCAAACCTAGAAGCTGAAATAATGCCTATTGAAGTAATTTTACAGCTACCAGTAACCCATTAAATTTTTAAGAATGTTTGTTAATAGTTATAAATCTTCCAAGTATGCTGTTGAATTTTTGTAACACCACTTATTTTTAATTTTACATGGCTCAACAAAATATAAAGGCAGTTTTTGTTACATGATAATAGTATTATTTGCTGTGCTATCAACACATTGAGTTAAAAAGCTGTTACTGTATGCTACATTAAATCAAAATGACTATAATTGAATGCTAGATTCTCTAAATAGCACATGATGACTAAGTACAGAAGCCTATATAAACGATGATCTTCTCATAATTAAATTTGTCAGAGTTTCTCATATTTCTTCCGTAAATGGTAATGAATCATATACTTACTGACATGGGGTTTCTACAGCTGTAAAGAGACACCATGTACATGGTTAATCTTTTTAAAGGAAAGGCATTTAATTGTGTGACTTCTATTTTCAGAGAATTTATCAAGTATCATCATGGTGCAAAATTGTGGAATGCAGGCAGACGTGCTGTGCTTATGTGCTTGAACATAAGCTATACCATCATTAACTCCAAAGAATTCTTCTATATTTTGTGTTATTAATGATCAAACATATATAAGAATCAGAAGCCTAACTACAATGAGAAAAGAAAATGAATGGCTTTTAGACATGTAAATCCAGCTAGACAGTACCACAACTACATACAAAAGTGTCATCAGAAAGGAGAACCCAGTGACATCACTCACGTCTAAGCAGACAAAATCCTAGAACCATGTGACACCAGTGGTCTTTACATTCCTTTGTTGGAGGGTTTTCATGTTTTTGTAAAGACAAAACAAAATCCATTCTCAACATACTTTAGCAGAGTCACATTTTTGGCAAGTTATATTTATCCAATGAAAAACATCTTAATTTCATGAATTAGTTTAGATTGAATGGTAAAGACGTTTGATGAACTATTGTCTATTTTAATGAAGAAATCTTTATAGTTTGTATATAATCTTTATCATTTTTGATGGTTACTATATTCCCCCCTGTGAGAACTAAAGAAAAATCTCTTCAACGATGTAACTCATGTCTTGGTTTTTATTCTGAGCTCTACATATCTCTAAAGTATACAATTTTAATTTAGCAGTTTCTTTTTTATCTAATATCTTCCAATGCTATTATTTCCTTTTCAAAAGCAATTTAAAATATAGGTAATAATATATTATTTAATCTATCTCTGGCTGACTTAATTATCCTTTCTTTTTATTAAGCATGTCTTCTAAGAAAACTCATAATGTGTTAATATAATTAATCTTCATCAAGTAAAAAATTAGAAATCAGATATGGTTGTAAGAACCTGAAAGATCAGGGAACCAGTTCAGCAGCCATCAGTGACTCCTATCTCTTCCAGTCCTCAATCTAAAAATGAGCAAGGTCCTCTCTCAGCCCCACCTTACTTGTTACTGTCTTCAATCTCTCCATGGTCCATCTTTATTGTTTCCATAATCAGTAAAAGATAGGTGATTCTGCCATGATTTGATGGACCCTACCAAGCTGGGATCAAATTTGCTATTGTTTTTGTATAATGTTGCTCCTGAAACAAAGATTTACTTTGTACACTCCTTACATTACTTAAGGGCTTAGATGGATAGAGTCTTACCGTTGGGCTACCTTCCTAGGCTTTAAATGCAGGTCAGGGAATTTTCTTTATGGTGTTAAAAACCTTGAAAATTGCTGTCTCTTTTCCGTCACTGGACTGCCATCTGAACCTACCTAATGTTATTATTCTTAACCAGAGACTTTTCATTTGTTCCTACTTTTGTACTTTTCACTGTAAACTTGAAGGAGTCAACAGTAATAAACATCTAACATAAGCAATATTTTGTCTAATACATCAGCTCATTACCATCAAACTCAGCCTTACTTTTTGGGACATGTAAAGAATAATAAAGATTCAGGGTCAAAATATCACACAAATGAACACTAGGTAATTTTTTTCATTAAATCTTCTAAGCACCTGTGCTTACTTACTACACCAACATCACATGATACAATAAAAAAGCATTGAAGCCAGGCTTGGACTGGAGGGCCACAGCAAGAAAAAGATATGACAGTTTTATTGAGAGAAATCAGATGTTTTATATAAGAAACATAAGATAGTGGCAATTTCCGGGATTAATGCAGTTGTGGTTGCCAGAATAACATGAAAATTGCAAGCCATACAAGGTAAATGAGATTAATGTCTAAGAAAAATTGTATTGTTAAGTTTACATACTACCTTGACTACTAAAGAATCATATAGAGAAATGCAAATTGGCCTGAATGCCTAACTGCCTGATGGAGTGCATCAGTTTATCACGAACAGGAAGGGACAGTGTGCCCCAGGACCATGGGCTTTAACCTGAATTCCTGTGACACATGTCTCTCAAGGCAGTTAGGTCAAGCCAAGTCCATATAGCAGGCAAACTTTTTACCCACTGAATTCCTGACCCTGACCTCCAGTGTCTGCTATTACTCTCAACATTACCATCTTTCATGTCCAACAACAACAGATAATTATGCAATATGGAGAACTTTTATGGCTTTTGCCACCTAAAGTCTCGATATCTTCAAAATCTTCAAAAATTAATCATTCCCATATCCATTACAGCAAAAATAATCACCTTTCAAGTTCCATTTTTTGTTCCAACATTCTTCTCTTTTGCTCTGATTAAATTTTCTAAGTAAATGCTACTCCAGTAATAAAGGGATTTGGTTGTTAACTCCAGTTCAGTGTCTATCATTGTGGGAGCTTAGGAGAGACACTCAAGTCAGTCACTGAAGAGAAAACATGGGGAACCATCCACTGTTTGTTGATTTTACTCTTTAGATTTGACACTGTCTTCTGCTCAGCAAGCTCTCTTAACAACCCCAGGCCCACTTGTTCAGAGACATTGCCAATTCAGTATAAGTCTTCTTCCCACATCAATCATCAGTCAACACTATCTTTTCAGGCAGAAATCAGACATATTGATCTAAGAACACATTCAATTTATGTTTGCTCAGATGATGCTAGGTTTTGTCATTTGACATCAGAGGCTAATTAGGAGACAGAGACAATAGTATATGAGAATATTTTAAAATCCAAAGCCAATGTATTAATCATGAAAATCATTTAAGCAGTAAAGATTCAAACATAAAGATAGAAAAACTGGAAAACACAGATATACCAGTATGCAAGGAAATGGGAAGAGGCAAGCATCTTAAATATAGATGAAACAACTAAAACAGTCTTGCCATAGCAAATTCCCCAAAAAACAAAAACTTCAGGAACTGATAACATGAGAAATTTTATGAAGATAAATTGGTAAACGTCCATCATTTTTAAGAAAAAGAATATATCTAGGTTACCAATATGGATTACAGAAAATCAATATACAGACTCACATAGGAGCTCTATAGATGTCACAAAGATACAGCAATCAAAAGTATGCAAGATATTTTTGAAAGAATAAACAGATTTTTGAGAAAAAGACAAGAAATATGGCAGGAAATAAATAGTCAATATTTAACCAAAAGCCCAAAGAAAGCATAGGAAAGGAAATGGGGCATCTTGGCCAATGTTACCCAGCTCCCTGTAATTCTATGTGTATAAAATTAAACAAATACAGTCTTCACAACTTTCACAAAATTTCATCAATGTTACCCTTGAACTCTTGTTTCAGACCCTTGAAATACAGATAAAAACTGATAAAAACTTAAGCAGCATGCTCAATCACAAAACGAAACAACAATGAAAAATAATTCAAAAGACAGGAAACCAAATGAATCAAGTTGAAAACCATTAAATGTATGAACATACCTATGAACACCTGATTTCTGACAATGAAGCTAAAATTACACAATGAAAAAAAAAGCATCTTCAACAAATTGTGCTGGCATACTGGATTCTGACATGCAGAAGACTGCAGATAGATCAATATCTATGGCCATTCACAAAACTTAAGTCCAAATGGATCAAAGACGTCAACATAAATCCAGCCACACTGAAACTCTTAGAAGAAAAAGTAGGAGATACCCTCGAACAATTGGTACAGAGAACCCCTTCCTGAACATAGCATCAATAGCACAGATACTGAGATCGACAATTAATAAAGGGGACCTCCTGAAACTGAGAAGCTTCTGTAGGCAAAGGGCAAACTCAACAAGACAAACTGGCAGCCTAAAGAATGGCAAAATATATTCATCAACCCCAAATATGACTGAGGGCTGATTTCAAATATACACAAAGAACACATGAGGCTCATCACCAAAGCACAAAAATCTCCAATTATAAAGTGAGGTACAGAATTAAATAGAGACTTCTCAATAGTCAAATCTAGAATTACCAAAAGACACTTGAGAAAATGTTCAACATGCTTATCCATGAGGGAAATGCAAGTCAAAACAACTTTGAGATACCATCTTGCTCCTGTGAGAATGGATAAAATCAAAACCACCAATGACAGTTTATGCTGGAGAGGACATGGAGAAAGGGGAACAGTCCTCTACAGCTGGTGGAAGTGCAAATGCATAAAGCCACTTTGGAAATAAATATGGCAGTCCCTCAAGAAAATGGGAATCAGTCTACCTCAAGATCCAACATTTCCACTCTTAGGCATATACCCAAAAGTTGAACATTAATACAACTAAGACATCTGTTCAACTATGTTCATTGCAGCATTATTTGTAACAGGCAGAACTTGGAATCAACCTAGATGCCACTCAACTGAGGAATGGATAAAGAAAATGTGGTACATTTACAAAATGGAGTACTAATCAGCAGAAAAAACAGCAGAATCTTGAATTTTGAAGGCAAGTGGATAGAAGTATAAGAAACCATACTGAATGTGATCCAGATTAATGAAAGAATTTGCCATTTAAAACCTTCAATTAAGTAAAATCCCTCTCAGGTATACCCAATTATTTGGAAATTTGGTAATTCCAGGAGAGCCATCTCAACCAACAAGACAGAAGACTTGAGAAAATTATCTTGCCTGGAGGAGGGAGGGTCAGCATGGGAGTCATTCCAAAACAAACTTTTCCCAAACAAAGGATGGATGGTGAATTTACTTAGGAAGTCTGCACATGTTCATATAATATTTGGGATTTTTTGCGGGGAGGAACCTGGATTTCAAGACAGGGTTCCTTTGCCACCAATGTCTGGCCTTTTCCTATAATATTCTCTGTCTTGTTAGCATTGCCATTTAACAATTCCACTTCTGAACAGATCACGATGTAAAAGCAAAACATTTAGGGACACTCTTAATTCAAAGATATATAGGAACTTATATACATTATAAAACTTATAAGAGGGAAGATTTCTGGCTTGTTTAATCGTACTACAAGGCCTTAGTTGAAACTTAAGTAAATGACACTGTGAAAAGCAGATTGTCAATCTTAAAGTTTGATCTAAAGACTAGTTTACCACCTGCAAAATTCATATAGATAAATAAAAAAGAATACAAAACCTTGAAGGAAAATTAGCCTAATAGCATTGTGTATTCTTCTCCTTGAGAACAATTTTGATGGTTTCTATTAACCTCAGAACAAAGCTACATTTTTGTCTGAGCAGGCTGGCTAGGAAGATGGCAACATCGGCTTCCATTGAAGACCAGAATGTCTTGATGTTAACTATCCCTGCCTGCTATCTGTCTCAAGCCTGTGATATCAATGTAGAGAATTCTATTATTTTCTCATTTTAAGTGTTTTTAAGGTAGGGTTTCACTGTGGCTTTGGAGGGTGTCTTGGAACTAACTCTTGCAGAACAGGCTGGTCTCAAACACAGAGATATCTGCTTGTCTCTGCCTCCCAAGTGCTGGGATTAATGTCGTTGGTGACCATAACTGGGATCTATTATTTTCTGTTTTTAAACCTGTTTTTAATTTTAGTTATGTACATGGTTTGCCTCCATGTGTCTGTGCACACTCACTACAGATGCCAGAAGAGGACAGGAGATGCCTGACACAGCAAAAGGTTAACTTCCATGTAGATTCTGTGAATGAAAACTGGGCCCTCTATAACAACACACAGTGCTATTACTTGGTGAGCCATTACTCCACTCTCTCTTTTTGTTTAAAATGTATTACTATATATTTTATTTAGAAGATACTATATGCTTTCCCCCTTTCTCTTCATTCCATCCCTCCTCCAATACATTTTTCCAACTTTTTCACTGTAAAATAAGTATGGATGTGAATGCTGATACATGAAGCCAACCACTTGAGTGTCTTGTATGTTGGCTTTAAGTATATGATTGCAAGCCTGTTGTAATGGAGAGCAGTAAGAATTTACACATTAGTGACACAGAGTAATACTCTAACTTGTATTTCAAAGATCCCTATGAAAAGTGCATCCATAGGAGTCCTTATACATGTCCATGAATAGATTTGCAGGTGGTTTTCGTTATGAGTAGCAACCAAGAAAGTGGATTAGTCTCCTTTCTTTTGAATGGAAAACATAACCTGATTCAAAGCAACTTTAGGAGAAAATATTCACTTGGTTCATAATTATAAGGTTACCCCTAAATACAAAGTGTTTGTCTCCATGGATCTGAAAGTCACATGATAATCATAATATAAAATGCTTTCAAATTAGAAATATAATACCTTTTTAAAGTTCCAACATTTAAGATTTCTACAATAGCTTAAGTATATGTTAAGTGAAAAATGTGAGTAACTGCCCACTACTTTCAAAAAGAGAAAAACAGGGTAATATCAAACAATCAATCACTTATGAGGAAATTAATTTAGGAAACTTTGCTCCTGTTGTTAACTATATTCTGGAGGCTCAGAGACTAGAGGAGCTCCATATTTCAGACTTTGCCATCCCTAGCACAGCTTTACTACCATGACTGTTTTATTCAAAACATGGAGCTGTCTTTGGTTATCCCATGGTTCCAGAATCTAACACAACTTCAGGTGTCCACTGCAAGCTGTATCCTTTCAGGCCCTCTATGAAGGATTTTCAAATCTGCTAGAGTCAGAAGCTCTCCATGAGCTCTTCAATCTTGCATTGTCATTCAAGATATTAAGGGAGAAATATCCTTGCAAACTCCAAAACAGTCTGGGTTCTAGCCAGATAGCAAGCAAGGGGAGATTCTATTCCTTCACCCTAATGTATGTTGATTCTACTATTAATTTTAATCACCCTGTGTTCACAATCAGAAATCAGAGAATGATAAATGTTGGTCCTTGTTATAAAATCAAGTACTATTATCATCAATTAGAATGGTGCTATTACTTCTAAAAGGGGAAAGAATCTTCTCTTCTTAATGAACTTGATATACAAGCTAATGTCTCATAAACATACCACAGAGAATAATCTGATTTAGAAAAGCCCTCATAGTTGTGCCTGCAGAAGTGTCCCTTCACTGAATCGAGATCTTATTAATTTGCAAATCAATATTAAACACCCCTAAAAATCTGATATAATTTTCGTTGTTGACAGAGAAAACCTTCCTGATTTAGTCATATGTCAAATACAAATTATCCATGCCTGATTCTAAAAATACAAAACGTTTTGGGTCTGGCTTTAGTGGTTTCCCAGTTGTAAGCAGCAATTTTCTGAGGATTACAAGGAGAGAATGTGAACCTTATGTAGAGTAACTCATAGTGCAGAAGTCTTCTGACACATGTTTTTACATTATTAAATCAGAATCCCAGACATGTCTGAGCAAGAACTGACCTATGATCTTTTACCAAAACAAGGAGAAAAACATATGTTTTTCTGCATAAAACAGAAAAAGAGACAAATATATGTACAGAGTGAGCCATCAGGAGAGAGAGAGAGAGAGAGAGAGAGAGAGAGAGAGAGAGAGAGAGAGGACTCCCTAACCCAATGAAATGTAACTTACAATGTAACCAAAATTGTCACATGTCTTTCTATCAATTCGTAAGTGTGGTTCACTCTCTCAAAATCACACTCTTTCAAAATTCAATCTTCCTAGTAATATCTGTAGTAAATCCTTGATAAAAATCTTTTTTCTGAGGTGTTTTCATGTGAGGAAGAAGAGGTTATCTCTTCCAGGTGTGTTACATAATAAGTTCCAGGTCAGACAAGGTTTAGAAAAAGTCTGTATCTCAAAATAGACTCACTACAAAAATGTCTACTTAATAAACTTTAGAATTATGAGAATGTTTAACAGATAAAGTAATTACCTTAAAACTATCCCTTCACAGCCAGGGGTGGTGGCATATGCCTCGAATACCACCATTCAGGAGGAAGAGACTGGTGGATTTCTGTAAGTTTTAGGCCAGTCTGGTCTACAAGAGCTAGTTACAGGACAGCCTCTAAAGCCACAGAGAACCCTGTCTCAAAAAATAAAAACATATAAATAAATAAATAAATAAATAAATAAATAAAGTCTATGTCTTCACTTTTGCATTCTCAAGACAGCTGCTACAGTACATTCCTGTAATCCAATGCTTTGATGACAGATAAAATGGAGACAAAAGATATACTGCCAAGTCTACTTATGTGTCATGGCAACCTAGAGACCCTGTCACAAACATGCTAACTGTAAAAGACAAACACCTAAAAGTGTTCTCTGATATTTACACCCAAACCATGACATATATACCCAACTCCCACACATAAAGAATCACATAAATACTAACAGATCTAAGTAAATAAATTATAAAATATAATATGATATTTTGGCACACACCCTTTATTCCAATACCTGGGCAGCAGGGACAAGCAAATTTCTGTGAATTCATCTCCATTATGACTTCATGGACAGCATAAAATATGGAGAGAAATCCTGTCTCAACATAAAATTACAACTCTCATTATCATTGACTCATCCTGAAATCTTTTTCCGAAAAACACTGAAGTGGTCCAGCTTAATCCCACCACAGGACCCAGGTAAAGGACAATATATCCTAAAGTTATTTTTGATGTCTGCCCGTGGTGGCTGTCAAATTATATTTAGATATGAATATATCTGTGTATGGTAGTAGAGATAAGCAGATCTCTGTAAATTCAAGCCAATTTGGACTACATAGTGAGTATGATAGGCATTTCTCAGTGACACACACACACACTCACAAATATGCCTACAGCAACAGGGACACACCTCTTAAAAGTGCCTTTCCCTATAAGTATATGGGTCTAATTCCATTCAGAATACCAACATTCTTCTCTTTTGTTGAGGTTAAATTATCTAAATTATCAAATTAGGAAATAAAAAACATGATATTAACTGATGTTATCAAGCTCTCTACAATTCAATGTGTATGTATATAGAAAATAAATAAATACACATACCACAACTTTCACAAAATTATCTCATAGTGACCCCTACTGATGTTTCTTCTCTTTGAGCTACTGATATATCTTCCAAAAACAGGAGCCCCATGCTCAAGAGCTCTCTCCAGAAATGGAAGTTATCACTTGCTATGGATCACAAGCTCCTTGAATTTCCTTGTTGTTTCAGGTAATGCAGCTCCACTGATGCTCAATCACAAAACAGCATAAAAATAATTTAAAATATGCTTCCTGCCACATGGATTATGGCACAAACATGGATTCTGACCTATCTACCTGCCAAACATGATTGAGGAATAGTGAAATCTCCGCAGATGCAAAATATCTTTTTTCCCTGGAACTACAATTCACTAAATCACAACACTGTGGTAGGTTACAGCACCAAGACACAAGCATTCTAATCATGTATTGTTGAAAACTGATGACATCATCATTTTCTTCAAGTTGTTAAACTTTTTGCAATATTTAAAACACAAACCTAAAAATAGAATGCAATATTCATAACTTCTAGAAACCAGAACTCCAAATTTCTAATCTGTCTTCCCACTGCTACTAAAAGCAGTGTCTATAAGTGAACACTGGGCACTGATACTGCAAGAAATCAATCCCTACATGCCAGGGCCACAGTGTCTCAGATTATCCAGTAAATCCATACTGGTAGGAACAAAGGACAAAGGCCACTGCCCAGGCCAGCACATGGACCATCAAAATTATAGTCTGGCTGATGGTCCATCTGAATCCAAAAGAACTGAAAGATTCTTGGGTGGTGGCAGGACATGCCTTTAACCCTGCAATTGTTAGTCAGAGACATTAATATTTCTGAGAGTTTGAGACCAGCCTGGTCTACAATATGAGTAATGTCATACAATATGTCCCAGAACAGAGTAAACATGTCTTGAAGACTAAACAAACAAACAATAGCTACATAAATAAGTAAATGAAATGATAACTCAAGAGACCTGCTCTGAACATCATACACTCACCATTGTAAAACTTGTGGTCTTTGTTAGAACACATTTCAGCATAGGCAGAATATAACAACAGAAAAAAAAACCTACAAAATACCTGCCACTACTTATCCAGACCTCTTACTCTCCCCAGATCCCCACATTGCCTATGGCCACCCAACTAGCACTCATCTTAGGAGCTTCCATACTGGGTGATCAGAGATCAAATGACTCACATAGCACAGACCTTCCAACTCTACACTTCAAGCACAGTAGATAGAGACCTAATCTTGAAATACTGTATCGTGCTAGACATTCTTCCTCTCCCATAGGGCATATCCTGTTCCTCATCCAAACCACAGGGTGTTTGTGTGCGCAGTCCATTACATGCTCAATATCCAGTGCAGCAAACCCATTGCCTCAGAGCTGGGAAGCCCTGCAAACAGAGACAAGTCATGTTCACACAGTAACTGTTGCTACTGTGTAACTGGGTTAAAGAAAAACAGGCCAAAATAGGAAAGCAATGGGGTAATGATAGGGCTTGATGACAAGGTGAATATGATGCAATTATAATCTCAAAAATTATTTTGAAAACTTGAAACATGCTTTATGGTCAAATGCTCTGGAGCTTAGAGACTTGTATTAGAGCACAGTAAAATTTCTCACACCATTCCTTTCAATATCAACCCCATAAACCTGAAAATACCAGTCCTTAGGAGTGGATAGTAGCAGTTAAGTAAAATACAATCACATAGCAAGGATTTTTTTTGCAAGGATATTCTTAAAATAACTTCTTACAGCAAGGATATTCCTAAAATAATTACTGAAGTAGAACACTGAATTGAATCCACAGGGCATTCTTTATTGACAGGGTGCAGAGGTGAAGGTAATGGGGATATGAAAGATAGGACAAATAGATGGTAGAAAAAGATAAATGCTAGGTTGCAGATGTATTGCAGAGTCTATGTCCCAGACTAACTAAGCTTCTTAACAAGAATAGCAGCTTGTATATTACTTAAATGGGGTGGGATGATAGAAGGAAATGGGAGAATAATATGAATCCATCAAAAACTATTATATAATGGGGGAAATTCTGGAAGAGGTTAGCAAACAATGACACATTAGGGAAAGAGAGTATCTGAAGAACATGACTGACTTATAACATACAAAACCCTTCTAAATATTCCTGGCCCCACACCATTACAAGTTCTCCCAAATATATTGCATGTTTTAGAGAAGGAGCTTAGTTTTATTGTCAATACATCAGGCCTCAATGAAAGCTCCCAAGCCCTACATCCCATTTTGTTAGTAGGTCCTCCCTACATGAGGGCTTAAATGAAGGCCTTGATTGATGAGGTGAGTTCTTAACTCAACTGTGTTTTATTTTCAAACAACTGTCATCTGTTCACCTTCCAAAACTATGATCTTCTCAATAAAAAAGCTAGAATTTCATCCGGCACAAAATTAACTATCAATGGAGATAACATGTAAATGTTAAATGCAGAGTTGAATGTCAAGAAGATACTGGAAAAACTAGGCCTTTCTGAGTTAGGCAAGCTGCTTTCCATATATTCATCAAGAATGTTGAAGTTGACTAGAAACTTGCACCTACACCTAGCGTCCTGCTCCCAATAATCTGATCAGATTAATTCACAGAGTAAAGTTTGTGAGACACATCTCCCTATATCAGATAATTTAAATGGACTACATGGGATCACAAGACAGGGAATCTGGCTGCACTCCTACACCCAGACACATGGAGGACCCAGCACACTGACAGAGCAAATCCTGAAAAGTCTATTTATGTCACATGGAAACGTAGAGACCCTATCTCAAACATGCTAACTGTAAAAGACAAACACCTTAAGTGTTCTCTGATATTTGCACAAAAACAATGATTCACATGACCAACTTCCACTGTTAAAAATTACATAAATATAAATAGACATAAATAAAAAATAATAAAATTATAATAGGATATTTTGGCACACACCCTATATTCCAATACCTGGACAGCAAAGACAAAGTACTGTGAATTTGGGGCCAAACTCATCTGCATTATGAGTTCAAAAAAAGCCAAAATATAGAGAGAAATCCTGTCTCAACATAAAATACCAACTCTGATTATCATTGACTCATCCTGAAATCCTTTTCTGAAATACACAGAAGTGGTTCAGCTTAATCTTACCAGAGGACCCAGGTAAAGGTCAATGTATCTTAAAGTCATTTTTGATGTCTGGCAGTGGTGGCTGTCAAAGTATTTTCAGATATGAATATAGCTGAGTACTGTAGCATTGACAGGCAGATCTCTGGGAATTCAAGCCAATTTGGACTACATAGTGAATATGATAGTAAGACATTTCTCAATGACACACACACACACACACACACACACACACACACAGAGAGAGAGAGAGAGAGAGAGAGAGAGAGAGATAGACTGATAGCAACAGAGCCAGAGCTCCAACGAGTGCCATTCACCATGGGCATATGGGTCTAATTAAATTCAGGCTCCCAACATTCTTCTCTTTTGTTGTGATTAAATAATCTAAATACAAGCTACTCCTGTAATGAACAGATTTGTTTGTTACTCCTAGGCCAGATTCTATCATTGTGGGAAATTAGGAAAGAAACTCAAGTCAATCACTGAAGGGAAAACATGTGAAATCATTATGTCTTCATTTTCTCTTTTTCTTTGTCATTATCTTGTGCTCAGCTATCTCTCTTAACAAGCCCAAGTGCACTTGCTCAGAGATAAGCAGAAGTCTTATTCCCACATCAAGCATCAGTCAACACAGTCTTTTTCAGGCAGAAATCAGACATTCTTATCTAAGAACACACTCAATTGGTGTTCTCTCACATGATCCCAGGTTTTGTCAAGTTGATACCTCAGCCTATTTATGACAGAGAAAATAATAAATAATAAGTTTTTAAAAATCCAAAGCCCTTGTATTAATCATATCCATCACTTACACAACACTCAAACATGAAGACAACTAGGGAATACAGATTTGCCACTATGCCAGAAAATAGGAAGAGGCAACCATCTAAGAAAAAGATGAAAAAAGTAAACCTTCTAACCACAGCAACTTCACCCAAAAGCAAAATATTCAGAACTGATAACATAAGAAATTTTATGAAGATACATTGGTGAAGGTCCAACATTTTTAAGTAAATGTATATAAATAGGTTAAAATTATACATTACAAAAAATCAGTACACAGATTTACATGATATGAGGTCTAAACTTGACACAAGGTACAACATTCAAAAATATATAAAATGTTTTGGAAATAATTAAAGGATTGGTGAGAAAATGCCAAGAAATAAGGCAGGAAAATATTGTCAACTTTTAATCAAATGACAAAAGAAAACAGAGGAAAGGAAAAGGCTGATCTTGACCAATGATACCCAGATCCCTATAATATTATGGCTATAAAAATTAAATAAACAAAGACTTCACAACTTTCACAAAATTACCTCAAAATGACCCTTGAACTATTGTTTCTGACCCAAGGGATACTGATTTTTCTGCCAGAACAGAAGCACCATGCTCTAGATCTCTCTCCAGAAATGAAGGTGATCTCTGACTATGGATCACAAGCTCCTTATAATTCCTATTGTTTCAAGTAAATACAACCCCATTGATGCTCAATCACAAACCAACCTAGGAAATTAATTTAAAACACAGGTAAACCAATGTAATCAAATTGCAAACCATGATATTGTCCCACATACCTATGAATACTTGATGCTGGACAATGAAGGAAAACTATACAATGAAAAAAAGAGCATCTTCACCAAATAGTGCTGGCATAAACGGGTCCTGGCATGTAAAAGACTGCATACAATCCATATCTATCACCATGCACAAAACGTAAGTCCAAATGGACCAAAGACCACAACATAAATGAAGCCACACTGAAACTCTTAGAAAAGTAAGTGGAGGTAGCCTCGATGAATTTGTACAGTAGACCACTTACTGAACATAATACCAGCAGCTCAGATACAGAGTTGCACAATTATTAAATGGGACCTCTTGAATCTGAGAAGCATCTGTAAGTCAAAGACATAGTCAACAAGACAAAAAAGCAGCCCCATACAATGGGAAAAGATATTCATCATCCCCACATTTGTCACAGGGATGATTTCCAAAATATACAAAGAAGTAAAGAGGCTCATTACCAAAACACCAAATAATTCAAATAAAAGGTGGGGTAGAGAATTAAATAGATACTTCTCAGTAGAGGAATCTAAAATGGCTGAAAAACACTTAAGAATGTGTTCAACATTCTTAGACATCAGGGAAATGCAAATCACAATTGATAAAATCAAAAAACCCAAACAGTTTATGCTGGGGAGCATGTGGAGAAAGGAGAACACTCCTACACTGTTGGTGGGAGTGCAAATTCATACAGCTAATTTGGAAATCATTATGGCAGTTCCTCAGTAATATGGGAATCAGTCTACTATAAGATCAAGCAATTCCGTTTGTAGGCTAAAATATGAACATTCAAACAAGAAGGACATCTTTTCACCTATGTTCATAGTAGCATTATTTGTAATAGCCAAAACCTGAAGCAAACTAGATGACCCTAAATTAAATATTGTATAGAGAAATTATGGTACATTTACACCATGCAGTAATACTGAGCAGAAAAAGACAATGGACTCTTAAAATTCAGAGGCAAAGGTAGGAAACAAGGAGTATCTTAAGTAAGACATAGATGATAACCCAGAGAATGGAAAAGGGACAATATCTCCTGAGTTAATTGGGAGCATGGGGAGAGGGGAGATGGAGTAAAAAGAATAAAAAGGGGAGAAGAGGAGGGGAGAGGAGGACTTGAGGGAGCAGGAAGATTGAGTCAGGGGAAGAATAGAGGAGAGCAAAAAAAAGTGATACTATAATAGATATAACCATTATGGGTTTAAAGAAATTTCTGACACTAAGGAAATGTCCAGAAGTCTACAAGAATGACAAAAAATAACAATCTAAGCAATAATTTGGAGGTCACATTAAATGCCCTTCTCTGCTAATGAAATCCTTGACTACCTTATAAGAAATTATAGAGCCTTCATCCAGTTGCTGATGGAAGCAGAAGCAGAAACCTTCAGCTAAATAAGGAGCCAGTCTCCTGGAATCTAGTTTCAGAGAGGGAGGAGTGATGAACAAATCGATCAAGATTGGTTGGAGAAACTCAAAAAAAAAAAACAGCTGACCTGAACAAGGGGAACTCATGGACCCCAGACTGATGGGTGGGAAACCAGCATATGACTGATCCAGGCCCCCTGAACATGGGTGTCAGTTAGGAGGCCTAGGCAATCTATTGGGCCTGTGGTAGTGAATTACTATTTATTCTTATTGTACAAATGGATTTTGGGAGCCCATTCCACATAAAGCAACAGTCTCTCAGCCTGGAGACACAGAGGATGGCCTGGACCATGGTCCAAGTTATATGAAAGACTTTGAAAATCACTTATGGAGGCCTCACTTTCCCTGTGAAGCAGAAAGGGGATTAAATAGGGGTCATTGAGGGGCAGGGTAGGAGGGGAGGGAAAAGGAACTGTGGTTGACATGTCAAACAAGTTTGTTTCTACTTTACATTAAAAAATAAAGAAATGATTCCTGAAACAAAACAAGAAAAGAAAAAGAAAAAGGATTTTTAATCTGATTTTATGGATTATGGCACATCACATGGAATCTGCCCAATCTACCTGCACAGCACCATACACATTTGAGTAATTGCTACACATCAGAAACTCATTTTCTCCCCTAGAACTAAACTTCAGTGAATCACATCATTGTGGTTATTTGCACCACCAAGTTACAAGCATTTTAATCATGTATTGCTGAAAGACGATCCAAATCACCAGTTTTCTACAAGTTCCTAAACTATTTGCAATATTTTTAATTACAAAGCTCACAATGGACTGCACTATTCAGAACTTCTAGAAACCAGACATTAAATTTTCTAATCTATCTTCCTACTGCAAAAAACCAGTGCCCATATATGAACACTTGTAGTGGTACTGCAATAAATATATTCTCCCATGCCAGGGCTGCAAAGTCTCCTATTACAAGTAAATCCATACTGAGAGGCACAGAGGACAAAGGCCACTGCCCAGGTTACCACATGTATTAACATAACTACAACCTGGCTCATGTTCCTTTCAGGTACCAACAGAATTAAAAGCTCACTGGGTGGTGGTAGCACATACCTTTAATATCAGCACTTGGGAGGCAGAGGCAGTAAGATCTCTGTGAGTTCATACCAGACGGGCTTACAAGGTGAATCCCAGTACAGCCATGACTGTTACATGGGAAACTCTGTCTTGAAAAACAAGCAGTCAATAACTAAATAATGAAATGAAATAACAGACCTGCTCTGAACACCATATAGTCACCAAGGTATAGATTGTGGTATTACTTATAACTCATTTCAGCAAAGGCAGAAGAAACCATGGCAAGAATCCCAAAATTACCTGACAATAGTATTCCTGACTACTAACACCCCCCCAAAAAGATCCACAATGCCTAGGGCCACCCTATGTCTCAGAAAGCACAGTCCTTCCAGCCCACATTCACACACTAACTGTGGTTACTGTGAAATTGTGCTAAAGAAAAACAGACCACAGATTAGAAAACAATGGGGTATTGATTGGGCTTGGAGATAGAAAAGACAATGTGGGTATGATGTATTTATCATCTCAAAAATTATTTTGAAAACTTGAAACAGGCCTTATGGCCATGTGCTCCAGAGACTTGAGACTTGTATTGCATTTTAAATCTGGGTTCATGGATAATGACACATCACATGGAAACTGCCCAATCTACCTGCACAGCACTATGCACACTTGAGAAATCTCTACACATTAGAAACTCCTTTTCTCCCCTGGAATTAAGCTTCACTGGATCACATCATTGTGGTTAGTTGCACCACCAAGATACAAGCATTCTAATCATGTATTCATGAAAGACAATCAACATCACCATTTTTCTACAAGTTCCTAAAGTATTTGCAATATTTATAATACAAGCCTGAAAATGGAAGGCAAAATTCAGAACTTCTAGAAACCAGACCTTCAGTTTTCCCTGTTCCCAATCAAATTATGCCCATATAGCAAAGTTAGGGAGAGACACCCCTCCAAGTTCAAAGAATTTACATGGGTCAAATTGGATTTTACAAGACAGGGAATCAGACCGCACTCTCCCCACAGATACAGGGAGGACTCAACACACTATCTGTCACACCCCACCATCTGTTCCTCCCAATCTGTAGACAGCATCCCCTAGCTCACCATTTTGAGGTTTCCCAGATCAATGAAGCTCTCAGCTCAGCAGCCGCAGCAACGTCACCACAGCAAACAAAATCGCTGTCACCTCTTCAAAACAAACTTGAAGCCTGGTTTCAGGAAGATCCCAGCAACTCAGGTCTCCTGGAGGGCCTGATTGGACAGTGAGTCTTGAGTGAGAAGAACACCTCCCATAGGTTCAGCGTGTGCTTAAAGCCACAGTATTGTGGTTCCTGGCCACGCCTCCCACACCAGAAAAAAAAATCCTTTTTGTAGATCTGCAACAATTTGCAATTCAATAGTACTCGCCCCAGGCTGAGTTTGCAGACCCTGATATCTTCCTGGTCTCCATAGCAACTTCCCGTTTTCCTCCAGGGGAAGTTGAAGAGTTTCTACACATCAAAGAGCCTCTCTGAGGATGCGGCAATCTAAATCACACCAATTCAAAATGAATTCGAAAAAGCTCACTTGGGAGACACAGCACAGGAATGAAGCAGAGGGCTCCTCATCCTACCTTTGTTCCTTACACTACTGTCCTCTCTGCTCCCTTGCCTTTCTTCAACTCCTGGAAAAAATCACAGGAAAGAAACCGAATAGTGTCCAGTGGTTTCTAACAATGCTGGATGAAGCCAGAGGCTGGTGGGCAGAAGAGAGGTGGGTTAGGAGCACAGGGCACACTGGGAAATGTAGTCCCGAGCCAGTTCTGTGCAGGCTGCAGGGAATCTTCTCTGTGAACTGCTGGCTCACCAGGCTGGCTTTGCAGGTCAATGAGGGAGTGAATCAGTGAATGGGTGACTCAGCGAGGAGAGTGATCCAGTGAACTGAATGCAGACAGCAGACAGGAAGCAGCAGTCAGCATTGCAGTTTAGGAACGACCAGCAGGCTAGCTGGCTAGCCAAGAGGGGCAAGATAAGTGGCAGCTGGGGATTCATTCATGAGCTCGCCAGCTAGCACGTGCTTGCTCCAGCCTAGGAGTCCATGAATAAATAAACGAATGAACGAACAAATGAATGAATAAATTAATAAACGGATGTATGCATGGATTGGGTGCAGTCACAGCGGTGGTAGGCGGGGACTGGGGCAGGCCAGTAGGGATGGAGGGAGCCCAGTGTGGCAGAGTACCTTGGTTCCAGGCTCTGACAGTGTTGGATTTGTGTTAATGAGTTAAATAGCTATTATCGTATGTTACATGAAACAGAAATCGGGCACAAGGAAGTGTCTGGAGATCTACAAATATGACACTAGCTAACAATCTAAGCAATAGAGCAGAGGATACCTTAAATGCCCTTCCCTGATAATGAGATTGATGACTGACTTATGTGCCGCCAGATAGCCCTCATCTAGCAGCAGGTGGAAGTAGAAGCAGACACCCACAACTATTCACTGAACTGAACTGGAATCCAGTTGCAGAGAAGGAAGAGTGATGAGAAGAGGGGTCCAGACTAGACTGCTGAAACCCACATGAACAGCTGACCTGAACATCAGGGAGCTATTGGTCCCCAGACTGATAGTTGGGAAACCAGCATGAGACTGATGCAGAATCCAGGAACATGGGTTTCAGTGAGGAAACCTCGGAAATCTACAGGACCACAGGTAGTAGTTCAATACTTATCCCTAGCATGTGTGTAGACTTTGGGAGCCCATTCTACATGAAGGGATACTCCCTGAGTCAAGACACAAGGGGCTGGGCCTAGGCCCTATCCCAAATGAAACGATAGACTCTGATGACACCCTATGGAAGGCCTGACCCTCCAGAGGGAGGAGAAAGAATATATGATAGGTTGGTTCTAGTTGGGGGGAGATAGGGGAGGATGGGAGGGAGAAGGGAACTGGGATTTTCATGTAAAACAATCTTGTTTATAATTCAAATAAAAAAGAAAAGCAAAAAAATACAACTCCTGCTCCCACTGTTAGAAGTCCCACAAAAAAAGAAATAAAGAATGGCTATAATTGAAAACTAGGTTTTCTGTTAAAAACACATGATTATCAAGTTCACAAGCCTATGTATAAATTGTACTTGTATAATGAAATTTGTCAGGATTTCCCAAATTTCCTCTCTAAAGGGTAATAAATCATGTATTGACCAAGTTTTTGTTTGTATAGCTATAAAGAGACACTATGTACATGGCTAATATTTTATTTTCTTTTTATGAGACAGGTTTTCTCTGTAGCTTTGGAGGCTGTCCTGGAATTAGCTCTTGTAGACCATGCTGGTATTAAAGTCACAGAGACCCACCTGCATTTGCATCCTTAGTGCTGGGATTTAAGTCAAGCACCACTTCACTCTGGCTATGGCTAATTTTTTAAAGGAAAAACATTTAATTGGGTGGCTTACATTTTCAGAGGTTTTGTTAAGTATCATCTTGTTGCAACATGGTAAAATGCAGTCAGACATGGTGCTTTAGAAGGAGCTAGGCATTACACATACTGACCACTGGCAAAGGGAAGTGGTCTGGTACATTGTTCGTGGCATGAGCACATATAAGATCTCAGTATGCACCCCCACCCCAGTGACACACTTGCTTCAACAGTTCCATACCTACAGCAACAAAGCAACCTCATTAGTGTGTCATTCCCTGTGAGCTTATGGGGGAAATTACATTCAGACTAGCACAGGTACTATGCATTAAGGTTCACAAGGAAGTATGATATGTCCTTTTTAATGAATAATGAACCCAACCTAATGAGAACGACTAAATTTTAAGTTTGTTTTCACACCAGAATTTATTAGACTATGAAATTTTTGCTGGGGCACACCTAAGGCCCCATGATAAATTACCTAAAGTATTCAGCTTTGATTTCACACAATTTGGGAATAGTTAACACATTGTGGATTATCCTCGAATTGAACAGAGAGGCTAGTGAGGAAATTTTTTCACACTAGTTATATTTCTTGAGTAGCCTGTTTTAACAATTTTGCTTCTAATGACTTGTACATGTTAAACTTTTATTTTTCCTGCTTTTTCATGTGCCTAAAGATAAGCCATACCATCATAAATTCCAATGCATTCTACTATATTTTTGGTATTAATGGTCAAACATATATGTGAATCAGAATCCTGACTGTATTGAGCATAGTAAATAAATATCTTTTAGACATGGAAAAATACTTTAGTCAGTATCACTACTACACCCAAAACTGTGCTAGAAAAGGAGAACCCAGTGACACACATATTCTTGACTAGCAGACAAAGTACTAGAACCCCACGACACCAGTGATCTTTACATTCCTTCTTTGGAGAATATTATGTTTATGAAAGACAAAACAAAACCTTCTTCAACATACCTTTGCAGATTTCTAGTTTTGGCAAGTTATATTTAATCCAATGAAAAACATCTGTTAGTCTCATGAATTAGTTTAGATTGCATGGCAATGCTGTTTGATGACAAATGTCTGTTTTAAGAAATCTTTTTTCCTTTGAATATAATCTTTATCAATTTTAATGGGCATTGGGTTCTCCCACACCCCCACCCTCACATCCCCAGGGGAAACCAAAGCAAAATCTCTTCCCTATGTAACACATATGTCAGTTTTTATTCAGAGCTCAAAGTTTCTCTAATGTATACAGGTTGCTTTAATTTAGCAGTTTCTTTTTAATCTAATATCTCTCAATGCTGATTTTTCCATTTCAGTAGCATTTGAAAAAATATAAAGTTAATAGTCTAATATTTAATCTATCTCTGGAAGTCTTAATTACCCCCTTTGAGTTTATTGAGCATATCTTTTAAGGAACCTCATAAAGTGTTAATTTAAGTAATCATTTTTTCTTATTTTGTTTTTTGAGGCAGGGTTTCTCTGTGCCTTTGGAGCCTCTCTTGGAAACAGTATTTTTAGGATGGTCTCAAACTCACAAAGACCTGCCTACCACTGCTACATGGGTGCTGGTATTACAGGTTTGCACCATCACCACCTGGAATATGTAATATTTATTAAGAAAAAATCAGAAGTCAGATAAGGGGGTAAGAACCAGAAAGAATACAGAACCAGTTGAGCAGCCATCAGTGACTCCTACCTCTTCAATTTATCAACCATACCTGAGAAAGATCCTGTCTCAGTTCCTCCTTACTAATTCCTCTCTCCAATCTCTCCACATTTTTCCAAACCTCTATGATATTTTTGGTCACTTAACTGGTAGCTCTGCTTTCTGATGCTATACAAGCTTTATTATGAAAATATCATTAAATACCACACAATCCCCAGAACACCTTATCTATCTCACATGTTTGCTACTTCCATTCCTCATATGAAAGTCTCCATGACAGATGTCTCATAGCATGGACATCTCAACATCCTGTCGTCTCAAACGCAACTCAGCTTCATCTTCACAGTTTCATGCAGTGAACTCTCACAGAGTCTTCATGTTGAGTCTGACATTCCAAACCATAGATGTGTCATATTGTGAAGAACTGACCACAGAAGAATCCATCATCTGTATAATTTGCATCTTTATTGTTTACATAGTCAGTAAAAAAATAGATGATTCTGCCATTATTTTGTGGACCCTACCAAACTTGGATCAAATTTGCAAGTTTTTGAATAATGTTGCTCCTGAGACAAGAAATTACTTTGTCTACTCCTTCTATAATGTTAAAGCACTGCTGGATGGAGTCGTTAACTTGGGCTACCTTCCTAGACTTTAAATGCAGAGCAGGGTTCTTCTATAATGCTGTCAAAAAACCTTAAAAATTACTGTCCCTTTCCCATCAGTGGATTGCCATAAGAAACTACTAATGCTCTTTTCCTTAACAAAATAGAGACTTTCATATCTTCCTCCTTGTGTCCTTTTCACTGTAGACCAGAAGGAGTCAACAGTAATGACCATCAACAGAAGCAATAATTTGTCTAAGACATCAATCAGCCAATTACTCTTAACCTCAGCATTATTCACTTTCTTGAGGTGTGTAGAGATTAAGAAAGATTCAAGACCAAAATATCACATAGATGAACTCTAGCTAAATATTTCATGAAATCTTCTAAGACCCTGTGATTACTTACCAGGCCAAGATCAGCCAATACAATCAAAAAGGAATGCAGCCAGGTTTGGCCTAGAGGGCCACAGCAAGACAAGAATATGACTGTTTATTGACAGAAAACAGACTTTTATATCTGTGTCAGAAACATAAGATAGTGGAAATTCCAGGATCAATTCAGTTTTAGTTACCAGGAAAACATGAAAATTGCAAGCCATACAGGGTAAAAAAGATTAATGTCTAAGAACAATTTTCTTTTAAGCTTATGTACTTCCTAGATTACTAAGAAATAATATAGAGGAATACAGATTAGCCTGATTGCTTGATTGCCTGATGGAGTTCATCAGTTCATCAGGAACCAGTAGGTACATTGTGTCCCAAGAGCCATGAGCTTTAGCCTGAATATTCTATGACACACATTTCTCAAGGCAGATAGGTCAGACTAACTGCATGGTGCCCTGCAGAGCCTGGTACCTTACCCTGGCCGCCAGGGTCTGCCATTACTCTGGCATCCCTGTCTTTTGTGTCCTACGACTACAGCCAATTAAGCACTATAGAGACCATTTATAGATTTTGCCATTTAAAGTCTTGATACTGTCAACTTCTTCCAAAGGCAGGCAGATCTCTGTGTGTTCGAGGCCAGCCTGGACTCCTGAGGGAGTGCCAGGATAGGCTCCAAAGCTACACAGAGAAACCCTGTCTAGAAACACGCCAAAAAGAACACCTGTTTTTGGACAATGAAGATAAAATTATACAGTGTAAAAAAGAAAGTATCTTCAACAAATAGTGATGGCATAACTGGGTGCTGGCATGTAAAAAACTGCAGAGATCCTTATCTAGCACCATGCACACAACATAAGTCTAAATGTATCAAAGACCTCAGCATAAATCCAGCCACACTGACCCTCTTAGAAGAGAATGTAGTAGGTATCCTAGAAGAATTTGTAAAGTAGAATACTTCCTGAACACACCACATGTAGCCCAGACACAAAGATCCACAATAAATAAAAGGGACTTCCTGAAACTGAGAAGCTTCTGTAAGTCAAATGTTGTAGTCAACAAAACAAACAGCATTCCATAAAATGGAAAAAGATATTCATCAACCCCACATTTCACAGTGGGCTGGTTTCCAACATATACAAAGAAAACAAGAAGCTCATACAAAAACATCAAAAAATCCAATTAAAAAGTGGGATACAGAAATAGAAACTTTTCATAGAGGAATCCAAAATGGCTGAAAGACACTTGAGAAAGTGCTCAGCATCCTTAGCAATCAGGAAAATGCAAACCAAATCACCACTGAGGTAGCATACAGCTCCTGTCAGAATAGATAAAATCAAAAACAACAATGACAATTTATGATGAAGACAATGTGGAGAAAGGAGAACACTCTTCCAGTGCTGGTGGAAATGGAAAGTCCCACAGCCACTATGGAAATAAGTACAGTGGTTCCTCCGAAAAATGGGAATCAGAGTACCACAAGATCCAGCATTTCCACTTTGTAGGCATATAGCCAAAAGTGGCATATTCATACAACAAGGACATCTGTTCAACTATGTTCATAGCAGCATTATTTGTAACAGCCACAAAGTGGAAGCAACCTAGATGACGTTAAACTGAATAATGGATACACAAAATGTGGTAGATTTACATAATGGAGCAGAAAAAATGGCATCATAAAACTAACAGGGAAATGGATGGAAGTAGAAGAAATTATCCTGGGTGAAGTGAACTAGTCAAAAAAACATGGTATGTACTCACTTGTGTATGGGTTTTAGACATGGAAGAAAGGATTACCATCTTACAATCCACACTCCCAGAGAAGCTAGGAAACAGGGAGAAACGTAAGAGAGATTACCACATGACCCCCAGAGAAGGGGAAAGGGACAAGGTCTCCTGAGGTCACTGGGAGCATGGGGGAGGAGAGAGGGAGTTAAGAGAATGAGAAGGGGAGAAGAGGAATTGAGGAAGCAGAAAGAAGGAGTCAGTGGTAGAATACAGCAGAGCAAGGAAAGAGATTCCATAATAGACACAGCCATTATAGGTTTAATGAGAAATCTGGCACTAGGGAAATGTCCAGTGATCTACAAGGATGACACCAACTGACAATCTAAGCAGTAGTCAAGGGTTTACTTTAAATGCCCTTCTCTGATGAGATAGTTGACTACCTGATATGCCATCCTAGAGCATTCATCCAGTAGCTGCCGGAAGCAGAAGCAGACACCTACAGTAAACATTGAGCCAAACTCTTGGAATCTAGTTTCAGATAGGGAGGACTGATGAGGAAATGAGTCAAGAGCAGGCTGGAGAAACTCACAGAAATAGCTAACCTAACAAAGTGGGAGCTCATGGACCACAGACTGACAGCTTGGGGAAACAGCATAGGACTGATCCAGGGCCCCTGAACATGGGTGTCAGTTAGGAGGCCTTGATAATCTATGGGGCCTCAGGTAGTAGATTAGAATTTATCCCTAGTGTATGAAGGGACTTTGGGAGCCCATTCCACATAAAGAAACACCATCTCAGCTTAGAGGAGTAGGCCTATGCCTTGCTCCAAATGATATGACAGACATTAAAGACCACACATGAAAGGTTTCCGCTTCACTGGGGACAAGAAAGGGGATAGAATAAGGGGTCAGTGAGGGGCAGGAGAGGAGGAGGGGAGAGGAAACTGAGATTGACATGTAAAACAAGGTTGTTTCTAATATAAATTGAAAAAGGAAAGAAATACTTCCCGAACCAAAAAAAAATGCAAAAAAAAAAAAAGAAACATGATTTTCAATCTGATCCCTTGGCCTATGGCACATAACTGGGAATCTGCCATATGTACCTGTACAGAACCTGGTACACTTGATGTGTTGAGATATCTCTGCACATCAGAAATTCCTTTTCTCCCCTGGAACTTATCTTCACTGAGTCACATCATTGTGGTTATCTGCAATACTAAGTTACAAGCATTCTAATAAATTACTCATTAAAGACAATCCACATAACCATTTTTCTACAAGTTCCTAAACTATTTGCAACATTTATAATACAAACATGAAAATGGAATGCAATATTCAGAACTTCTAAAAACCAAATCTATAGTTTTCTAATTTGTTTTCCCACTGCAACCAAAAATCAATGCCCACATGTGAACACTGGACTGTGATACTGCAAGAATTATATCCCCCCATGGCATGGCTGCAGATTCTCCCATTACCCAGTAAATCCATCCTGAGAAGCACAGAGGACAAAGGCCATTGCCCAGGTCACTACATATACCAATGGAACTGCACTCTGGCTCATGTTCCATTTAAGTCCCAACAGAGTTGAAAGCTCACTGGGTGTTGGTGGCACACACCTTTAATAACAGAATTTGGAAGGCAGAGGCAATAAGATCTCTGTGAGTTCATACCAGACTTGTCTACAAGGTGAGTCCCAGTACAGCCATGAATGTTTCAGAGGTAAAACTTTTCTTGAAAAACAAGTAGTCAATAACTAAATAAATAAATAAATGAAATGATGGCTCAAAAGACTTGCTCTGAAAACCATATATTCACCATGGTATACCTTGTGTTTTTTTTTCCTACAATTCAGTTCAGCAAAGCCAGAGGATAACAATGGTAAGAAACCACAAAACACCTGCCACTAGTTATCCTGACAGCAAACCTCCGCCAGAATCCCATATCAATAGACTCAGATATCACAGTCCTTCCACCCCTGTCCTTACCGCACAGTAGACAGAGCCATAGTCCAGAAAGTTTGTATTTTAGTAGTCATTCCTCCTCTCAGGTATAGCAACTCTGTTTCTCATGCAAAGCACAGGGTCCTTTGTGTTCATTATCTGTTACACACTCAGTGTTCATTGCAGCAAATGCATTGCTTCAGAGCTGGGAAATCCTGTAACCAAACACAGGTAACCTTCACCCAGTCACAGGTGTTACTGTGAAACTGAGGTAACGAAACACAGGCCAGGAATTAGAAAACAATGTAGTTTTGATAGGGCTTGGAGGCAGAAAAGACAGTGTGAATATGATGCATTCATAATCTCAGCCCATGACTGTGGTCACCCCAATCACCAGGCAGATTCGAAAACTTGCTGCAAACTGCATGAAGCTTTATTGTTTTTTACCGAGCTAACCCCATGTTAGCTCGGGTCTTTCACCCACCTGCCATGGCGGATGGCTAGCAAAGATACCTTGAACAGGCTGCCGAGTGATCTTGTAGGGCAGCGTAAGGAGAGTATCTAGGGGTATGCACAGGCTCAGGACTGGTGTGCCTCCAGGCTTGGAAGGCTTGCCATATTTTGATTGGACAATTGATTGTTATGGCCCAAAGGCCCTCCCAGGGTGGTTGCTATGCTCTGCGAGTCATTGCTGTGCACTTTTCCATAAAGCACACCCAGAGCCATAAAGCATAGTGTCACTAGCTAACTTCTGATTGGTTCCTTACCACAAGGCAGGCACCTAAACTCTAGTGACCAAGGCAAGGTCAGAAAAGCACGTGTCTAGCTGTTATGGCTGCCAAAATGGGGAACTGGTCCCTTCAAGTTTACATTTCATGAACAAACTTATCTAGCTCTGACTGTATGTTTCCTGGCGTATTACAATTAATACTTTCCTATTCCGTCCAGTAAGCTAGCCAATAATTCACCACAAAATAAAATCTCTTCTCATAACTAACAAAAGATACAAATGAAAACAGGAAAGTTACAAGAAATAAATTCATTTAAATGAAAAAGAAAAAAATACAAAGCTCACTTTTAATGGATTCAGCAACCCTGGATGGCCTTCCAGGAACCCAGAGAGGAGATGGGAAATGTAGATACAATAAACCATGAGTCTTGTTTCTGGGGGATTGTTTAAGTACTCTGTGGGTGTGTTCATGAGTATCTTTGTGGGAAGCATCATTGTTTGTCATGATTTTGCTTTCTGAGATGCAGCAGGTGTTGGAGAAAAATGTGGGAAAGTAGCTTGGGTGGCAACTCCACCATAAGATTTCACACTCTTTGGGTATATGGAAGCCAGTGGCTAGAATAAAGCTTTACCATAAAATTAATATGACTATCTAGCTTGTATAGGCAACCATAGTAGGTGGGTGGGGTGATTCCCTGTCCTACTGGTGGAAGAGTTCCAAGAATATTAAAAATTAAAGAGTTATTTAAGGATAGAAAGGGAAATCTGTGTTCTGTGGTTTCCTGCTGAGGTCAGATGAACAGAAGATACTTTTTTCCTGGTTGTCACTGGGATTTCACACAACCAGGAAAGTAAAGAAAGAACCAGATCTCAAACAAAAAAAATAGGTCTTTCCCCTTCAGTAGGGTGGAAGATGGCTCCATTGCTTTCAATGTAAATTTGAATCTTTAGATGTCAATAAGCTAGGAAGAATCTGTTAAAGAGCTCTATTGTTAGACAGCACATCTTCCTCCAGGTGCAGGTGGGAAAACAAACACAGCTGCATTGTTTAAGTTTCTCTACATGAATGGTATTGAAGAGCGCATGTCTCCATGTATCTATAGAGTAGATTCATTAGAATGTCTCACAAGCTGTGGTCACTATATTCCAACCATGGCTTCCGACCAATGGAAATTTAAAGAATCTAGTAGATTGTTTTTGAGCCTTTAGCTAAATCAAGTGAAGAATGCAGTAATTGTTCAGTCCATGAGGCTGGACATGTCAGCCTGTCTCCTCATACACAGAAATCCCAAAGAAGTTGGCTCCAATGCTAGTAAAGGAATGAATTTGGTAGTGACAACTAGAACAAGCAGGAAAAAGAGAGAGCTTCCTTCTTCAATATTTTTTATATATGTTGTCTCCCGCCAGAAAGTGAGATCCAGGTTATAAGTGGATCATATTCTCTGATTGATTATTTATTTTTGTTGTTTTTGTTGTTGTTCCTTTGTGTCTGTTTTCAAGAAATGTTTTATGTGTGAGGCTCTGGAAATCGTTCTATAGTAGAGACTTGTCTGAAACTCAGAAAGTCCCACTATCTCTCCCTCCTGAATCCTGGTGTTAAAGTGTGCACTGCTACCAAGCACCTAAAGGTGGATCTTATCACCTCAGGTGACCAAGATTAATGATCAGCTTTCCTATTTAAAAACCTTTAATTAATTAAAATCCCTTCGGGTGTAAGCAACTCTAGCACCTGCAAGTAATAAGCCACAGCAAATATAGGTCTTCATTTGTTTTCCCATTGTTGCTGGGGTTTTAAGGCAAATCATCAGCTCCTATAGCCCCATCAGGCGGGGATCAGCCCTCTGTCTCACCTCAGTTGTGGTTCTGCAAGGGGCCCAGAAGCAGTTCTTGTCTCCTGAAGGGAATGATCTGGTACCCATGAGATGGTTACTCTGGCTCCAGGGTAGTGTCTACCCATCATAGTTAATTTTTACATGTGGGATGTGACTGTCCTTCGATGCTCTACTGTTCCATCCTAGATGGCTTCATGTTTAGGACAGTGGCTCTTAACCTTTGTCCCTTTAGAGTTCAGAGGTTCACTCTTTTATCATCATGGTGGGACATGGTGGCATGCTGGAAGACACGGTGGTGGAGGAGCTGAGAGTCCTACATCTTGACCAGCAGGCAACAGGAAGTGTTCTCGTCTTTGTATTGATTCTTAAGTGTGGTTCGCCCTCACAAGATTACACTTTCCCCAAATTCATTCTTTCTAGTACTACATCCATGATAAAATTTCTTTTTACTGAAGTGTTTTTCATGTGAGGCAGAAGAGGTGATCTCTGTAAGTTCCAGGCCTAGCATAACAACTGCAGGCCAGACAGGGTTAGAAAGAGACTGTGTCTCAAAACAGACTCAATCCAAAAATTTCTAATTAATAAACTTTAGAATTGTAAAAAATGCTTTAACATATAAAGTGCTTAACTTACAACTATCCCTTCACTTTGGCCTTCTAAAGACAGTTGCTGTGCATTCCTGTAATCCAGTGCTTTTGATGACAGTTAAAATGCAGACAGAAGAAATCCTAGCAAGTCTATTTATGTGGCATGGCAAACAAGAAAACCTGTCTCAAACATGCAAAGTGTAAACAAGAAACACCTAAAGGAGTTCTCTCGTATTTACACCCTAACCATGACACGCACGCCCAACTACCACACGTAAAGAATCACACACATACAAACAGACATAAGTAAATAAATAATAAAATTATAATAGGATGGTTTGGCACAAATTCTTTATTGCAACCTGGGCACCAGTGCCATGCAAGGTTCTGTGAATTTGTGGCCAAACACATCTGCATTCTGAGTTCGAGAACAGCCAAAGATATGTAGAGAAACCTTGTCTAAAAAGAAAATTCCAACTCTGATTATCATTGACTCATCATGATATCTTTTTCCAAAATACACTGAAGTATTCGAGCTTTACCTCACAAGAAGTAGCGAGGAAAAGGACAATATCTCTTAAAGTCATTTTTTGATGTCTGCCAGTGGTGGGTGTCAAATTATTTTCAGATATGAAGATAGCTGAATATGGTAGCAGTTGCAGGCAGATCTTGAATTCAAGCAATTTGGACTACATAGTGAATATGATGGTAAGACATTTCTCAATCTCTCTCTCTCTCTCTCTTAAATATATGTACAGCAAATAGCCACACTTAAGAGTGCCATTTTCTATGAGTTTATGAGGGCCAATTGCATTCAGACTACCACAGGTACTATTTATTAAGGTTCACAAGGAAGTATGATAAGTCCTGAGCGAATAAACAGTTAACCCATCCTACTGAGTAAGACTAAAAGTATAAATTTGTTTTAATATCAGAATTTACTAGACCATGAAATTTTTGTGGGGCATACCTAAAGCCCTGTGATAAATTACGTGAAGCATTCAGCTTACATTTAATCAAACTTGAGTATAATGAAAAGGTTGTTCCTTATACTGGAATTGGACAGGGAGGCTAGTGAGGAACTTCTTGAATACCATATATATATATATATATATATATATATATATATATTTGGTTTTTAAAGACAGGGTTTCTCTGTGGCATTGGAGGCTGTCACAGAACTAGCTCTTGTAGACCAAGCTGATCTCATACTCAAAAAGATCCACCTACCTCTGCCTCCCGAGTGCTGGGATTAAAGGCATGCACCACCACTGCCTGGCCCAATTATATGTTTTCAGATGCCTGTTTTAACAACTTTTCTTCCAATTGCTTGTACATGTTAAAATTTACAGGTGTCTAAAGTTAAGCTATACCATCATTAATCCCAAGGCATTCTTGTGTACTTTCTGTTATTAATGGTGAAAAATATATGTGAATCAGAAGTGTAATAGTAATGAACATAATAAATAAATGTCTTTTAGACATTTATTAGTCAGTAACACCACCATACCCAAAACTGTTCCTGTAAAGCAGACCCCAGTGCCACTCATGACAAGCAGACACAATCCTAGAACCCCATGACACCAGTGGTCTTTAGATTCCTTTGTAGGATGTTTTTATGTTTGTGTACATTGTATGAGGGATCTGCATGTAGGAGGTCTATGAGAAAGCCAACCCCAGGGAGTGCTGCTTTGGGATCCTGTTTAACTGCAACCACATCTACTGTCTCAAGTATATCCGCAAATGGAGAAGTGCTAAGCAATTTGAGAGCAAGATTATAAAGCGAGACTCCTCCCCATTCTTCTTTTCTGCTTTCTTTTTCCTGGAAGATTTTAGTATATTGTGCCAAATGCCCACCTGAAGTACAACATTTAAATACATGTATTTTATCATGACCCTGGGTGCTCTAATTGGGATTTCCTCTTTGTACTTCAGTTAGCTGCTAGGTTAATCTGCCTGCTATTTTGTTTGTATAATGAAAAACATTGTATCTGTTACTAGGCTATTCACACTTTTTGAGGAGATTGTGTTTAATTAATTAGACTGTGTAGGCATTGTGAACAAACTTATCTAGCTCTAAATGTATGTTTCCTGGTGCTTTACAATTACAACTTTCCTATGCCATCTATTAAGCTAGCAAATAATCCAGCATACATTAATGTTCCCATAACTTAACAATAGACACGCAATCCTAACAGAGCCAAGTTACAAAAAATCAATTTATTTAAACAAAAAAAGAAAGAATAAGCTCACCAGACTACTCTCCATTGCCAGTGGTCAAGATGTGCAATTCCCAGCTCCTTCTATACCACGATCTCTGCCTGCATTCTACCATGTTGTAACATGAAGATACTTAATAAAAAACTCTAAAAATGTAAGCCACACAATTAAATGTTTTTCCTTTAAAAAATTAGCCATAGCCAGAGGGTATTATTTCGTGACTTTAATCGAAGCACCCAGAATGCAGAGGCAGGTGGATCTCTGTGAGTTTGAGACCGTTCTGGTCTATAAGAGCTAGTTCCAGGACAGCCTCCCATGCCACAGGGAACCTGTTTTAAAGAATAAAATAAAATAATAGCCATGTACATGGTGTCTCTTCACAGCTATACAAAAAAAATAAAAAACTTGGTCAATACATGATACATTGCACTCTAGAGGGGAAATTTGGGAAACCCTGACAAATTTCCATTATACAAGATCATATTATACACAGGCTTGTGAACTTGCTGCTCCTCATATGTTATTAGTAGAAAGCCTAGTATTCAATTATAGCCATTCTTTATTTCATGTAACATACAATAACAGCTATTTAACTCATTAACCCCCACCAACACCCCAAAAGCCCAGAGCCCATCCGCTTGCTTGCATTGGGCTCCCTCCCTCCCTCCCTGCTGGCTGGCTCCAGTGCCTTCCCGCAACCACTGCTGCTGCCGCACCCAATCCATCCATTCATCCATTTATTAATTAATTTATTCATTTGTTCGTTCGATTTTTCATTTATGGACTCCAGGGTGGGAGCGAGCATGCAGGTGCTGGCAAGTCTAGAAGGAAAACCCCCTCCCCCATCACCACGCTTGCCCCACCTGCTCGCCAGCTGCCACTTCCTAAACTGCATCATTGACTTGACTGCTGCCACCTGGCTGCTGCCTGCATTCAATCCACTCCTTAGCTCAGCTCTCTCTGTCACTGATTCACTGATTCACTACCGCATTCACTAGCAAAGCCAGCCTGGGGCTTGAGTTTTCCTGCTCCCTGCAGAGAACATTCTCAGGACTACATTTCCCAGTGTGCCCTGCGCTCCCGAACCGTCACTCTTCCGCCTGCCCGCTTCTGGGCTTCCTTCCCGGGATGGTACAATCCTTAGAACACTGGTAGGTCTGTTACTTGTAATTTATTTACAGGGGGGAAGACAGGGCAGGGAGGGGAGGAAGGTCAGGGGAGAGAGGGCAAGAGAGGGAGGGTGTTAGTGTAAAGGGACGCTGTGGAGCTCTGTGGAGCTCCATCCCTGTGCCGTATCTACCGCTTGAGATTTTTCTAATTCATTTTGCTTTGGTCTGATTTAAATTCCTGCATCATCAGAGAGGCTCTTTGGTGTGTAGAAACTTGTGAATTATATCCTGGAAGACAAAGGGAATTTCCTATGGAGACCAGGGAGATATCAGGGTCTGCAATCTGAGCCTAGAGCCAGTGCTATTGAAATGAATATGGTTGCAGATCTACAGAAAGGATTTTTTTTCTTGTGTGGGAGGCATGGCCAGGAACCACAATACTGTGTCTTTAAGCACACTCTAACCCTATGGGAGGTGCTCTTGTCATTCAAGCCTCACTATGCAATTATTCCCTCCAGGAGACCTGCCAGTCACAAGAGGTGCCAGAATCTTGCTGTCACCAGGCTTGACTTTGAAGAGGAGACAGCAGTTTTCTTTGCTGTGGAGTGTTGCTGTTGCAGGGAGCTGAGCTGAGAGCTTCAGTGATCTGGGAAACAACAAAATGGTGAGCTAGGGGATGCTGTCTGCCGATGTGGAGTAGAAGACAGTGAGGTGTGGCTGACTGTGTGGTGAGTCCTACCTGTATCTGCGGGGAGAGTGAGGCCAAATTCCCTGTCTTGGGAAATCCCATTTGGCCCATGTAAATAGTTCCACCTAGGAGGAGGTCTCACACTAACTTTTCTCTGCAGGCTTAATTTGATCAGAGTATTGTGATCAGGGAGCTGGGTATTGAAGCAGGTTTCTAGTCAACTTAAACATTCTTTTTTTCTGTTTGGATTTTTGGAGACTGGGTTTCTATGTGTAGTTATGGAGTCTATCCTGGCACTCACTCTAATTCACCAGCCTGGCCTTGAACTCACAGAGATCCACCTGTCACTGCCTCCCAAATGCTGGGATTAATAATGTTTGCCACCAATGCCCAGTACAACTTCAACATTCTTGATGAATATATGCAAAGCAGCTTGCCTAACTCAGAGATTCCTAGGTTTCCAGTATTTTCTTGATATCAAACACTCTACATTTAACATTTACGTGTAATCTCCATGCATAGTTAATTTTGTACAGGTTGTCCAGAGGCATCTCATGTGTTGGATAGCAGTCCCCTATTACACCATAATGTAAGAGAGTAGATTTGTTGATATAAAGGATTTACCAATGCTTAGGAAATAGAATTTATCCCAAAATAGAATTGAGCTTTGGGAGCACTGCCTCTGTAACAGCCAAAGATAAGTATATTCTAACCAGCCTTGTTTGGATGCCAGGATACACATTTGTTCATCAGGATTGTCCAGACATTTGGCTCCAAACCATTACAAAGAATCTACCCCTGATTTACCACAAGCCACTAGGCCCATTCCCATATCAAAGTATTACCCCTCTAACAAGCTGGACAAGGAGGCATTACAGGGACACAAAAAACTTAAATCCTATTGTCATAAAATTCTAGTTGTTTTTTTTTCTTGAAAATAAACATAATTATTTCAGGTGGGCAATATGACACTAGGTAATAATTATTTGTAAATAAAACACAGTTGTGTTAATAACTCACCTCATCAAGCAAGGCTTTCATGTCAGCCCTCAGGCAGGGAGGACTTAGTAACAGCCTGGGGTCTAGGGCTTGGGGCATGATGTATTGAAAATAAAACTGAACTGTTTCTCTAAAATCTGCAATATGTTTGGGAGAGCTGGCAATGATCTGGGCCAATGAAATTTTTGAAGGGTTGCTTCAAATCCTGAGAATCGTAGTCTTTCCACCCTATTGGGAGCTATTACCTGTGATAAGGTCACTGTATCTTAAGTCATTAATGGTCTTGAGATATTCTGTTTACCTTGTGGGGCATTGCTTGATAGTCTCCTCCTGAATTTCTTCCATTATATGTTAGTTTTTGATAAATTCATATTGTTCTCCCATAGCCTTCCCTCCTCCCACCCCATTTATGTATCATACAGGATGCTATTCTTCTCAAGAAGCTTAGTTAGTCTGGGGCATATCGTCTATAATATCTAGCTTTTATCTTTTCTACCTTCTACTTGTCTATCTTTCATGTCCCTATGACCTCAGGATCCTCTTCTTTAAAGACAATGATGTACTTAAAAATTTATGTAAGGAAAGTCCTGGTTGTGTGATTGTATTTTACTCAAGTCTAGTATCCACTCCTAAGGACTTGCATTTTTTTTGGTTTATGGTTTTTATCGTTAAAGAAATGGACAAGAAATCTTTAATGTGCTCTAATACAAGTCTCTAGTCTCTGGAACACATGGCCATAAGGACTCTTTCAACTTTTCAAAATAATTTTTGAGATTATAATTTATAAATTATAAATTATTTTGAGATTATCATACTCCCATAGACTTTTCTGCCTTTCAGCCCTATTAATACCCCATTGTTTTTAAGTCTGTGTCCTGCTTTTCATTTTTTATTAGTTCAAATTAGGAACAAGCTTGTTTCACATGTCAATCTTTTCTCCCTCTCCCTGCCCTCACCCTCACCCTCACCCCTCATATCCTACCCCAACCTACCCCCCACCAATACTCCCCTCCACTCACCAGGCAGGGTAGGGCCTCAACACGGGCTCCACAAAGTCCACCACATCATCCTGGACTAGCCCTCTGTCCTTCTTCATGTGTCCAGGTCAAGAGTGCATTCCTTAACATGGGATGGACTCTCAAATATCTTCTTATGCTAGGGAAAAATGCTAATGAACTACCAGTGGACCCCTAGAGTACGGAGGCCTCCTCATTGACATCCATGTTCAGGGGTCTGGATCAGTCCTGTACTGGCCTCCCAGACAGCATCTGGGGTCAATGTGTTCCCCTTTTTCAGGCTGGCTGTTTCTGTGGGTTTCTCCAACCAGGTACCAACCCCTTCGGTCTTCATTCCTCCCTCTGTGCAACTAAGTTCCAGAGTTCAGTTCAGTGTGTATCTGTGGATGGCTGCTTCTGATTCCATCAGCCACTGGATGAGGGCTCTTGGATGGCATAAAAAGTAGTCACCAATCCCATTTCAGGAGAAGGGCGTTTAGGTTATCCTCTCCACCATTGAGTGTATTGTCAGTTCACGTCATACTTGTAGGTCTGGAAATCTCCCTAGTTTCAGATCTCTCCTCAGACTTATAATGGCTCCCCCTCTAATATGGTATCTCTCAACCTGCTCTCCTTTATTCTTTCCCCAACTCAATATTTCTGATCCTCCATTTCCTCCTCTCTTCTCCTCTTCTCCTGCTCTCATTTAGGAAGCCGCCCTCCCCTCATGCTCCCAATTAGCTCAGGGGCTCCTGCCCCTTCTCATTCCTGTGGTCCATGCATTTATCCCCTAGAGTACTTCATGTTTCCTAATTTCTTTGGTGAAAAGGATTGTAGGCAGGTATTCCTTTGCTGTATGTCTAAAATTCATATATGAGTGAGTATATACCATGTTTGTATTTTGTCACTGGGTTACCTCACTCAGGATGGTTTCTTCTAGTTCCATCCATTTGCCTGCGAATTTCAAGATTCTATTCCTTTTTTCTTCTGAGTAGTACTCCATTGTATAAATGTATCACATTTTCTCTATCCATTCTTCAGTTGAGCGGCATCTAGGTTGCTTCCAGCTTCTGGCTATTACAAACAAGGCTGCTATGAACATGGTTGAAAATACGTCCTTATTGTATGAGTGTGCATTATTTGGGTATATACTCAAGAGAGGAATTGCTGCATTTTGAGGTAGACTAATTCCCATTTTTCTGAGCAACTGCCATAGTGATTTCCAGAGTGGTCTTACAAGTTCGTACTCCCACCAGCAATGGAGGAGTGTTCCTTTTTCTCCACATCCTCTCCAGCATAGATTGTCATAGGTGTTTTTGATTTTAGCCATTCTGACAGGTGGGAGGTGGTATCTCAGAGCTGTTTTGCGTTGCATTTCTCTGATGTTCAAGGATTTTGAGCATTTTCTTAAGTGCCTTTCAGCCATATTGGATTCCTCTGTTGAGAATTCTCTATTTAGTTCTGCACACCACTTTTTAATTTCATTGTTTGGTGTTTTGGTGGCTAGCTTCTTGAGTTCATTTTATATTTTGGAAACCAGCCCTCTGTCCGATGTGGGGTTGGTGAAGATCTTTTCCCATTCTGTGAGCTGTCGTTTTGTCTTAATGACTGTGTCCTTTGCCTTACAGAAGCTTCTCAGTTTCAGGAGATCCCATTTATTAATTGCAGACCTCAATGTTTCTGCTACTGGTGTAATGTTCAGGACAAGGTCCTCTGTGCCTATTTGTTCAAGGGTATCTCCCACTTTCTCTTCTAGAAGATTCAGTGTGGCTGGATTTATGGTGAGGTCTTTAATCCATTTGCCCTTAACTTTTTTGCATGGTGACAGATATGGATCTATGTGCAATCTTCTGCATGTCTGAATCCAGTTGTGCCAGCACCATTTGTTGAAGATGCTATTTTTCTTCCATTGTATAGATTAACATCTTTTTCAAAATTAAGGTGTTCATAGGTGTGTGGGTTAATATCAGGGTTTTCATTTTGGTTCCATTGGTCTATCTGTCTATTTTTGTGTGAATACCAAGCTGTTTTCAGAACTATGGCTCTATAATAGAGCTTGAAGTCAGTGATGGTGATGCCCCCAGAAGATCCTTTATTGTACAGGGTTGTTTTGGCTATCCTGGGTCTTTTGTTTTTCCATATAAAGTTGATTATTGTTCTTTCAAGTTCTGTGCAGAACTGTGTTGGGATTTGGTGGGCATTGCATTGACTCTCTATATTACTTTTGGCAAGACTGCCATTTTTACTATGTTGATTCTACCTATCCAAGAGCATGGGAGTTCTTTCCATTTCACAGTATCTTCTTTAATTTCTTTCTTTAAGGACTGAAAGTTCTTACTGTACAGGTCTTTCACTTTTTTGGTTAGTGTTACCAAAGATATTTCATGTTGCTTGTGGATATTGTGAAGGGTGATGTTTCTCTGATTTCTTTCTCATTGCATTTATCATCTGTATAAAGTAGGGCTACTTATTTTTTTTCAGTTAATTTTGTATACTGCGACTTTGCTTAAGGTGTTTATCAGCTGTCGGAGTTCCCTGGTAGAGTTTTTCAGGCCACTTATGTAGACTATCCTATCATCTGCAAATAGTGAAAGTTTGACTTCTTACTTTCCAATTTGTATCCCTTTGATCTCCTTTTGTTGTCTTATTGCTCTAGCTAGAACTTCAAGTACAATATTGAAGAGATATGGAGAGAGTGGACATCCTTGTTTTGTTCCTGATTTTAGAGGAATCGCTTTGAGTTTCTCTCCATTTATTTTGATGTTTGCTGTTGGTTTGCTGTATATTGCTTTTATAATGTTAGGTATGTTCCAGTTATCCCTGTTCTCTCCAAGATCTTTATCATGAAAGGGTGTTGGATTTTGTCAAAGGCTTTTTCAGCATCTAGTGAGATGATCATGTAGTTTTTCTTTTTCAGTTTGTCAATATGGTGGATTACATTAATGGATTTTTCATATGTTGAACCATCCATGCATCACTGGGATGAAGCCTACTTGATCATAGTGGATGATTTTTCTGAAGTGTTCTTGGATTCGATTCGCCAATATTTTGTTGAGTATTTTTGCATCGATGTTCATGAAGGATATTGGTCTGTAGTTCTCTTTTTTAGTTTTACTTTGTGTGGCTTGTGTATCAAAGTGATTGTTGCTTCATAAAAAGAGTTTGGCAATATCCCTTCAGCTTCTATTGTGTGGAACAACTTGTGCAGTACAGGTAGTAGCTCTTGTTTGAATTTCTGGTAGAATTCTGCAGTGAAGGTATCTGACCCTGGGCTTTTTTTGGGTGGAAGGCTTTTGATGACTGCTTCTATTTCATTCAGGGTTATAGGACAATTTAAACTGCTTATCTGTTTTTGGTTTGATTTTGGTAAGTGGTATCTATCCAGGAAACTGTCCATTTCCTTTAGATTTTCGAGTTTTATGGAGTAAAGATTTTCAAAGTATGACCTGATGATTCTCTGGATTTCCTCAGTGTCTGTTGTTATATCACCCTTTTCATTTCTGATTTTGTTAATTAGCATGCTCTCTCTCTCTCTGCCTTTTGGTTAGTTTGGATAGAGGTTTGTCTATTTTGTTGATCTTCTCAAAGAACCAACTGTTTTTGTTTCATTGATTCTTTGTAATGTGTTCCTCGTTTTTATTTTATTGATTTCGTCCCTCAGTTTGATTATTTCCTGGCTTCTACTCCTCCATGGTGAGTTTGCTTCTTTTTGCTCTAAATCTTTCAAATTTTCTGTCAATTCTCTCATGTGAATATTCTCCAGTTTCTTCACATGTGCATTTAGTGCTGTGAACTTTCCTCTTAGCACTGCTTTCAAAGTGTCCCATAAGTTTGGGTGTCTTGTTTCTACATTCTCATTAAATTCTGGGAAGTCTTTAATTTCTTTTTTTTTATTTCTTCCTCAACCCAGGAATAGTGTAATTGGGTGTTATTCAATTTCCATGAGTTTCTATGTTTTCTGGAATTTCTATTGCAGTTGAATTCTAGCTTTAAAGCATGGTGATCTGATAAGATACAGGGGGTTATTTCAATTCTTTTGTATCTGTGGAGGTTTGCTTTGTTGCCAACTATGTGGTCAATTTTAGAGAAGGTGCCGTGTGACGCTGAGAAGAAGGTATATTCTTTTGTGTTTGGATGCAATGTTCTATAGATATCTGTTAAACCCAGTTGGGTCATAACTTCTGTTAGATCTTTGTTTCTTTGTTCAGTTTCTATCTGCTGGTCCTGTCTAGTGGTGAAAGCGGCATGTCTTATGTCTCCGACTATAAGTATGTGTGTGATTTTATGTGTGGTTTGAGCTTTAGTAATGCTTCTTTTACAAATGTGGGTGTCTTCGTATTTGGGCCATAGATGTTCAGGATTGAGACTTCATCTTGATGGACTTTTCCTGTGATGAATATGAACTGTCCTTCTTCATCTCTTTTGATTGATTTTAGTTTGAAGTCTGATTTCTTAGATATTAGGATTGCTAAACCAGCTTGTTTCTTGGATCCATTTGATTGGAAAATCTTTTCCCAACCCTTTACTCTGAGGTAACGCCTGTCTTTGAAGTTGAGGTGTGTTTCTTGTATACAGCAGAAGGATGGATTCGGTCTTCATATCCATTCTGTTAGCCTGTATTGTTTTAAGGGCTGGTTAAGACCATTGACATTGAAGGATATTAATGTCCATTGATTGTTTGTTCTTGTTTGTTTTGGATTTATTGTTGGTGGTGTCATTGTGTGTGGATTTCACCCTCCTGTTTCTTTTTGTGTTTGGTAGAATTGGGTTATCTATTGCCTATATATTTGTGAGTGAATTTATCTTTGTTGGGTTGGAGTTTTCCTTCTAGAAATTTCTCTATTGCTGGATTTGTGGATATGTATTGTTTAAGTCTGGTTCTGTCATGGAATATCATGTTTTCTCCATCTACAGTGACTGAAAGTTTTGCTGGGTACAGTAGTCTGGGTTTTCTAATCTGTGGCCTGCTTTTCTTTAACTCAGGTACACATTAAGAACAGTTATTGTGTGAATGTGACCTGTGTTTCCCAGCTCTGAGGCAATGGTTTGCTTCACAGGACAGTGAGTGTGTAATGAAATGTGCACACAAAGGACTCTGTGCTTTGGATGAGGAACAGGCTGTGTTAGATGAGAGAGGAGGAGTTTCTACTAAAATACAAACTTTTTAGTCTAGGGCTCTGTCTACTCTGCTGTAAGGGCAGTGCTGGAAATACGGTGCTGTCTGAGTCATTTGATCTCTGATCACCCAGTAGGTAAGCTGCTAATATGGGTCCTACCAGGGTGGCCCTAGCTTATGTGGGGTTTTGGGGGGCAGTTATTAGTAGTCAGGTGTACTAGGGGCAGGTAATTTATGGTCTCTTGTCATAGTTTCTCCTGGCTTTGCTGAAATGGGTTGTAAGAAGGACCACAAGTTTTACCAGGGTAGGTGAATGGTGTTCAGAGCAGGTCTGTTGAGCTATCATTGCATTTGTTTATATATTTAATTACTGTTTGCTTTTCAAGACATGGTTTCCCTGTGTAACTTTGGGGCTATCCTGGAACTCACCCTGTATATAAGTCTGGTATGAACTCACAGAGATCTTACTGCATCTGCCTCCCAGGTGCTGTTATTAAAGGCATGTGCCACCACCACCACCACCCAGTAAGCTTTCATTTCTGTTGGAAGTTGAACAGAACATGAGCCAGTATGTAGTTCTGTTGGTACATATGTTGACCTGGGTAATGTCCTTTGTCCTCCATGCCTCCCAGTATGGATTTACTAGGTAATAGGATACTCTGCAGCCCTGGCATGGGGGTACAGAATTCTTGCAGTATCACTGTCCAGTGTTCACATGTGGGCACTGCTTTTGGTTGCACTGGGAAATCAGATTAGAACACAGGAGGTTTGGTTTCTAGAAGTTCTGAATATTTCATTCCATTTTCATGTTTGTATTTAAAATATTTCAAATAATTTAGGAACTTGTAGAAAAATGATGATGTGGATCATCTTTCATGCATACATGATTAGAATGCTTGTAACTTGTTGGTGCAAATAAATACAATGTTGTGATTCAGTGAAGTTTAGTTCCAGGAGAGAAAATAAGTTTCTGATGTGCAGAGATTTCTCAAGTGTTCATGGTGCTGTGCAGGGAGATTGGGTGGATTCCTTGTTATGTGCCATAGGTGATGGAAATGGGGAGTATTTCATTGTTTTTTTTAATTTAAATTAGAAACTAGTTTGTTTTGCATGTCAATCACACTGTCCTCACCCTCTTCTCTCCTGCCCCTCACTGAGCCTGCATTCCATCCCCTTTCTGTCCCCCAGGGAATTGAGGCCTTCCACAAGTGATCTTCAATGTCTGTCATATAATTTGGTTCATGGCCTAGGAGCAGCCTTATGTCTCTTGGCTGAGAATGTGTTGCTTTATATGGAATGGGCTTCGAAAGTCCATTAATATACTAGGGATGAATTCTAATCCACTACCACAGGCCCCATAGATTTCCCAGGCCTTCTAACTGACACCCATATTCAGGGGGTCTGGATCAGTCCTATGCTGGTTTCCCAGCTTTTAGTCTGTGGTCCATCAGCTCCCCCTTGTTCAGGTCAGCTGTTTCTGTGAATATCTCCCATTTGGTCCCACTTTTCTCATCACATCTCCCTATCTGAAATTAGATTCCAGGAGTGTGGCTCAGTTTTTAGCTGTAGGTGTCTGCTTCTGCTTATATCAGCCACTGGATGAAGGCTGTAGGATTCCATGTAAGGTAAATTATTGCCCATGCTCACAGTGTTATTTGGCGTCATTCTTGTAGACATCTGACATTTCCCTACTGTCAGATTTCTCTTTAATTTTATAATGGCTCCATCTATTATGGGATATTTTTTCTTGCTCTCCTCTATTCTTCCCCTGACTCAATCTTCCTGTCCCACAAGTCCTCCTCTCCCCTCCCCTTCTTCCCTTTCTTTCTCCTAATTCTTTCTCCCCTCCATCCATGATACCAATTTGCTCAAGAGATCTTGTCCCTTTCCCCATGTATGGCAAAACATGTATTTCTCCCTTAGGATTCTCCCTGTTTCCTAGCTTCTGTGGTGGTGTGAATTGTAGGCAGTTAATCCCCTTTCCATGCCTGTAACCCATATATAACAGAGCCCATACCATGTTTTTCTTTTTGTGACTGTGTTACCTCACTTAGGATGCTTTCTTCTACTTACATCCATTTGCCTGTGAATTTTTAGATTCAGTTATTTCTCTGATGAGTACTACTCCATTGTGTAAGCGTACCACATTTTCTCTACCCATTCTTCAGTTGATGGACATCTAGGTAGAATCCAGGTGCCAGCTATTACAAATAATGTTGCTGTGAACATAGTTGAACAGATGTCCTGTTGTATGAATGTTCATCTTTTGTTCATATGCCTATGAGTGGAATTGCTGTATGTTGTGGTGGATTGATTGCAATTTTCCTGAGGAACTTCCTTACTCATTTCCAAAGTGGTTGTACAACTTTGCACTTCCCCCAGCAGTGGAGGAATGCTATTTCTCCAATCTTCTACAGCATAAACTGTCATTGGTGTTTTTTGTTTTAGCCATTCTGACAAGAGCAATGTGCTACCTCAGAGTTGTTTTGATTTGCATTTTCCTGATTGCTAAGTATAAGCACTTGCTAAAAACTTTCTTAAGTTTCTTTTAGCCATTTTAGATTCCTCTATTGAGAAGTCTCTATTTAATTCTGTATACCACATTCAATTGGATTTTTTTGGTGTTTTGGTCACTAGTTTCTTGAGTTCTTTGTATATTTTGGAAATCAGCCCTCTGTCAAATATGGGGTTGATGAATATCTGTACTCCATTTTGTGGACTGCCATTTTGTTTTTTTCACTATGTCCTTTAATTACAGAAGGATCTAAGTTTCAGCTGGTCCCATTTATTAATTGTAGATTCCTGTGTCTGTGCTACTGGTGTTATGGTCAGGAAACTGTCTACTCTACAAATTCTTCCAGGGTACCTCCTAATTTCTCTTACAAGATGGTCAGTGTGGGTGGATTTATGTTGAGATATTTCATCCGTTTGCACCTGTTTTGTGCATGAATATGCATCTGTCTGCAGTCTTTTACATGCCAGCACGCAGTTATGCCAGCACTATTTACCGAAGATTGTTTCTGTTTTACATTGCATAATTTTAGCTTCGTTGTTCAGCATCAGGTTTTCATACTTATGTGGGTCCTGTCATGGTTTTCAATTCAATTCCATTGGTCTACATGTCTTTTAAATTATTTTACTATACTGTTTCTTGATTGAGCATCAGTGGGATAGAATTTTCCTGAAACAAAAGGAATTATAGGGAGATTTTGATCCATAGCAAAGATCACCTCCATGTTTGGAGAGAGCTCTAGAGCATGGTATTTCTGTTTTTTGAAGAAATATCAGTTGCTTGAGCGTCAGAAACAACAGTTCAAATGTCATTTTGAGGTGATTTTGTGAAAGTTGTGAAGTCTGTTTATTTCATCTTTATATCCTTAGAATTATAGGAAGTAGGGTAACATTGGTCAAGATCATCCTTTTCCATTCCTACGGTTTCTTTGGTCTTTTGTTTAAAAGTTGCCAATATTTTTTCCTGCCTTATTTCTTAGGTTTTTCTCACCAATCTCTTCCTTCATTCAAAAATATTTTGTATATTTTTTATTGTTGTCTCTTTGTGACAAGTATAGACGTCATATCAAGTGAATCTGTGTAGTGATTTTCTATACTGTATATTGGTAACCTAGTTCTACTCATTTTCTTAAAAATGTTGGACCTGCACCAATTTGTTTTCATAAAATATGTCATCAGTTCCTGAGGTTTTGTTGCTGGGGAGAGACAGCTTTATCTAAATTTATCATTTCAGATAAATTCTGAATGCTGTGGAGAGACATTTATCTTAAATGCTTTCCTCTTCCTATTTCCTGGCATACTGGCATATCTATTTGTTGCTATAGCATTTGATGCTATCTTTATGTTTGTGTCTTTGACACTTAAGTGATTTATATGACTAATATATTATCTTTGGATTTTACAGCCTTCTCATATATTACTGTCTCTGTCTCCTAATTAGCCTCAGGTATCAACATGACAAATCCTAGGGTCATCTGAACAAATATCAACTGACTGTGTTCTCACATCAGAATATCTGATTTCTGCCTGAAAAAGATTGTTTGACTGATGGTTGATGTGTGAAGAAGACTTCCACTGAGTTGGCAATGTCTCTTGGCAAGTAGGCCTGGGCTGGTTAAGAAACCTAGCTGAATACAATACAGTGACAAAGCAAACAAGAAAATAAAAAAAAAAACAGTGGTTCCAGATTTTTTTCCTTCAGTGCCTACCTGAGTTTCTCTCCTAATCTCTCAAAAAGATAGACACAAACAACAAAATCAGTACATCACTAGAGTAGCTTTTACTTTCATTCATCCTTTCTCAGAACACTTTATGGGATTAAGTCATTTCAACTTTCAAGAATTCTATCATCTTTTTAAATAAGGTCTTAATTGTGCTTGAAATGTGATGGAATATTTATGACTTGCTGTAGTACAATAGACAGAATCTGGTAGTGATTTATTACTCTGGTGGATGTTGGTAGTGATTTTATGCTGGTGTTCAGTTAGCTTGCTTTGAGTGATTGCAGGTCTAAGTGCTGATTTCTCAGTCTTTCTTTGTTGGAAGAGTGTTTTTTTCCCTTTGCTTCCATTTGCTCTCTGATTTTCTGATATAAGGGCTTATGGTTGAACAGGGCTTCTCCCCCCAGTTTGGGGGCTAGACATCTTGTTGTAGGTGTGGTATTTGTTCCAGCAGGGAGCAAGTACTAGGATAATAGTTTGAGCCACCACCACCTGTTCCTACTCCTCTTTTAGACTGGATCAATCTAGTGTAGCCAACGATTGCCTAGAATTCACAGAGATCCACTTTCCTCTGCCTCCCCAAGTGCTGGGTTTAAAGGTGTGCTCCACCATGACCTGGCATCGATGGCTAACTACTGCCTGGCTGCACAATCTGGTCTTCAGTCAAGGTTTTTATTTTTGTTTTATTTTGTTGTTTTTTGTTTGTTTTATTTAGACAGGGCTTTTATGTATTTCTTTGGAGCCTGATCTGGAACTTGTTTGAAGTTACAGAGATCCACCTGCCTCTATCTCACAAGTGCTGGGATTAATGTCATGTGCCACCACCAAATGGCAAGACTCACTTTTTAATGCACAAACATAATACAACCACACTTGGAGAAACCATTTAAAGGCTCCACAAAGTTGTTGCCTTAAGGATCCTACTGAAGTGATGGGGAGAATCCTTCATTAATACATGATCAGAGTGCTTTTAAATTTTTGACACCACCAGCTACAATGGTGTGATTCAGGAAAGTTGAATTCCTGGGGAAAGAGGAATTTCTGATCTGCAGAAGTTTCTCAGATGTCCATGGTGTTGGATGGGTGGATTGGGCAGAATCCACATCTTGGGTCTTCATATATATGGCAGGAAGCAGATGTTCAATTATGCTTCTATATCATTTTCTTTGTGGGCATCAGAAGGGCTGGGTTTGCCTCAAACCACAAGGGGACATGAGAGTTTGCAGAAACATTGCAAGAGATTACCCCCATTTGCGGAGAGAGCTCCAGACCATGGAGTGTCTCTGTTTGGAAGAAATATTGATAGTTGGAGGTTCAAAAGCAGAACAGTGTAAGGATCCATTTTACTTATTTCTTGGGAGTTGTGAAGTCTGTATATTTAATCTCTAAACAAAAAGAAACATAGGTAACTGGGTAACATTGGTCAAGATCACAGTTTACCTGCCTGAGTGTTCTGTGGTATTTTGATTATAAATTGATTAATTTGTCCTGCTTTTTTGTGGGTTTTTAATCTCGATCCCCTTTATTCATTCCCAAATATTGTACAAATTGTCGATTGCTGTAGATTCATGTAAGTATAGAAGTCTCATTGTGTCAACATATATGCTATTTTTTAATCCTTTTGTGAATTCTCTCTGTTTCCAATTTGCATAAAGCTTTAGAATTAGATTTCCTGTTATAAGGTGCCAGTGGATTGGTTGCTGTGCTGTGAGTGCTACTGTAGGGTATTGTGAGGAGAATAGAGATGACCAAAGATGCTACAGCATAGTGAGCAAAGGGATGCTTTCCCAAGATGGGGAGGATGGAATGGGTAGGCATCGGAGGACATGTGTCAGACCTTCCTGGATGCTGGGTGGGAACCTGCTGCCAAATTCAGTGTTCTGTGAGGTCACATGTGGTCCTGGCAACTCCTCAGATTATGGTGATGGCTGTTCCATACTTCACTCTTTAGGCTGCATCTGTGGAAAGCGTTTTAATTGGGGAGATTTGTGTAGAAACATCTGTGTAGTCAGCACTAAGTGCCTTTGGAAGGCATGCTGCCAAACTTGGAGAGGCTTAGCTGTTCTAGTGTCTTCTAGAATTTGTGCATTTCACATTTAACATGTAGGTATAAGATATATTTGGAGTCAATTTTGTGCATGCTGAAAATGCCATTGTTTCATTTTTTTTTCTTGACTAGGACCCTTTCCACTGGGCAGGGAGGGCAGAGCAGAGAGGAATGTGATGTCTGCTTCATTTGATTTCTGATTACCTCATAGGGGGCTGCTAATGTTCTATCCCCATCTGGGTCGTCCTAGCCAATGAGGGACTCTAGTAAGGCTTAGCAGTCAGGAGTACTGGTGGCACGGATCTTCCAGTTACTTTTCAGGATTCTTCTCTCCTTCTGCTCTAGGGAGTAGTCATGAAGAACACAATCTATACCATGGTGAGTGTAGCATGTGCATAGAAGTTCTGCTGAGCTGGTATTGCTGCTGTAATTTGTTTAGATCATGAGACAGACTGTGATTCTCTTGGTTAATGTGGTAACCTGGGGTTTTGTCCTTGTCCTCTGCAAGGAGCTGAGCTGAGTTTCAGTGATCTGGGAAACCACAAGATTGTGACCTAGATGATATTGTCTGTACATGGGAAGGACCAGATAGTGAGGTGTGGCAGACAGTGTGGTGGGTTCTCCCTGTATCTGGGTGGGAAACTGTGGCCAAATTCCCTGTATTGTGAAGTCCAATGGAGTCTTTGTAAATTATTCCACTTAGAGGGAGGTTTCTCAAAAACTTTGTTCTGTGGTCTTCATCTGATCAGGGAATTCAGAGCAGTGAGCTGTGTGTAAGAGCACCTTTCTAGACAACTTCAACATTCTTGATGCATATATGGAAAGCAGGTTTGCTAAGTGTGGACTATTTTCCCAGTAGCATGTTAAAATTCAATGCTTTGCATTTGACACTCACTTGTAATACACATCTATATTTAATTTTGTGCATGTTTTCCTGAGGCATCTCATGTGTTTCTGTCTTGTTGACTATGTCTTTTGTCTTACAGAAATTTCTCAGTTTCAGGAGGTCCCATTCATGAATTCTCGATCTCAGTATTAGTGCTACTGTTGTTATGTATGGGAAGCCTTCTACTGTACAGATTCTATATGGGTAACTTCAGTGTTCTCTTCTAAGTGGTTCAGTGTGGCTGATTTTATGTTGAGGTCTTTGACACATTTGTTTTTTGTTATTGGTGGTGGTATTTTTTGTTGTTGTTGCTTTTGGTTTTTCAAGACAAGGTTTCTCTGTATTGCTTTGGAGCCTCTCCTAGAAGAAGCTCTGTAGACAAGGCTGACTTTGACCTCACAGAGTTCCTTCTGCCCATGCCTCCCCAGTGCTGGGAGGCGCGACCAATGCCCGGTTTCTTTGCTTCATTGGGACTTATGTTTTGTGCATGTTGATAAATAAGTAACTCTCTGCAGTCTTTTACATGCCAGCATCTAGTTATGTCAGCAATATTAGTTGAAGATGCTTTCTTTTATCCTTTGTATAATTTTAGCTTCATTGTCCAACATCCGGTGTTTGTATGAATGTGGGTCCATAATGAGGTTTTCAATTTGATTCCATTGGTGTACCTGTCTTTTAGATTATTTTTCAATTTGTTTTGTGCTTGAGCATCAGTGGGATTGTATTTACCTGAAACAAAGGGAATTATAAGCAGATGCTGATCCATAGCAAGAGATCCCTTCCACTTCTGGATAGAGCTCTGGAGCATGGTGTTTCTGTTTTAGAAGGAATATCAGTAGCTCAAGGGTCAGAAACAAGAGTTCAAGGGTCACTTATTTATTCTTTCATGCCCATGGGATTATAGGGATCTGGGTAACATTGGTCAAGATCACCCTTTTACTTTCCTATGTTACCTTTGCTCTTTTGATTAAAAGTTGACAATATTTTTCCTTCCTTACTTCTTGGCTTTTTCCTCTTCTACACCATCTTTCTTGGAAAATATTTTAAATACATTTGATTTTTCTATCTTCGGGACAAGTATAGAGCTCATATTATGTGAATCTGTGTGCTAATTTTCTGTAATCTGTAACGGCAACCTAGTTATATTTATTTTCTTAAAAATATTGAACCTTCCTCAGTTTGTTGTCATAAAAGTTCTTATGTTATCAGTTCTTGGAGTTTTTGTTTTTGGGAGAAGTTGCTGTATAGAGACAGTTTTAATTTTTTTGCCTTTATCTTACATGATTGCCTTTCCTATTGTCTGGCATACTGGCATTTCTGTTTTTCCCAGTTTTGCCTATCTTTATGTTTGAGTCATTGTTGTTTAAATGAATTTACATGATTAATACATTGGCTTTGGATTTTTAATAACCTTCTCATATATTACTGTCTCTGTCTCTTCATTGGCCTCAGGTATCAACATGTCCCATCCTAGGGTCATCTGAGCAAACATCAATTGAGTGTGTACTTAGATCAGAATGTGTGATTTCTGCCAGAAAAACATTTTGTTGACTGATGATTGATGTGGAAAGAAGAATTCCACTGAGTTAGAAATGTCTCTTAGCAAATGGGCATGTGCTGCTAAAGAGAACTAGCTGAATACAAGAGACTGAAACATAAAAGAGAAAAATCAAAAAGGAATTGCCCCACATGTTTTCCTTCAGTGCCTAACTTGAGTTTCTCTCCTAAGATCCCAAAAAGATAGGCAGTGGCATAAGGGTTACAACAAAATCAGTGCATTACCAGAGTAGGTTTCCTTAGATAATTTAATCACAGCAACACTATTTCATTCATCCTTTCCTAGAAATATTGCAGCTATTAATTCACTTCAACTTTAAGGACTTCTATCATCTTAATAAAGTTGGTCTTAATTGTGCTTCAACTGTGTTGGAATACTCATGACTTACTGTAGTAGGAACGCTGGAACCTGGTAGTGATTTATTGCTCTGATGGTTGTTTGTGTTTTCATACCCTTGTCCAGTTATCTTGCTTTGAGGTGTTTGTGGGTCTAAGTGCTGATTTCTCAGTTTTTCTTTGTTGGAAGTGTGTTTTTTTTTCCTTGCCTTCTCTTTGCTCTCTGATCTTCTGATCTGAGGGCGTATGGTTTAACAGTGTTTCTCACCCCAATTTGAGGGTGGAAATCCTGCTGCAGGTGTGGTCTTTGTTCCAGCAGGGAGTATCTGCCAAAGTTTAAAGTTTTGAGAAGGGAAGAGAGGCGATACCCTGGTGATAGTGTTGAGGCGGCATGGAGAGACTGAGAGAGTTCTGTGGCCAGGTGGCCCATATGTACTTCTGACAGATTGTGTTTCACTTTTTTGATCTCAGGGATTCCTCTAAAGTTGGAGGCTATAACACAGAGATGAGGAGGGATTTAGATTGTAAATAGTGTTGGGGGTTTTTGAAAGAACAGAGAATATCCACTGGAGAGGAACCGATGTGTATTTCAGATAGCTTGCATGAACTCTGGTCCAGAAGGTTGTCTTTGCCTCAGTTTGCCTACGTGTACTTCTGGCTTGTGTGACCTGCATTTGAGCACAAAATATTAATCCAATTTGTTGATTGTGACATGGCTTTGCGGGAGGCAGCTAATGAGATGTTGGAGGACTCTGTATGAGAATATAGGTACTGTGGAAGCTTCATGAGCTGCTATTCCACCTTGCCTGTTATTCTGGCTGGTGTGACAGGCACATGAGAAAGAGATGTCTCCCTCAGTTGGGGGCTGCAATATAGCAATAATCCTCTTAATCTGAATGGCAAAATGCCCTTTGGCTGTGTATGTTGGAAATCCTTAATTACACAATAGGTAACAGTCTTAAGTATCAGAAGAGAATTTGGAAATTTGCAATTTTGGCTCTGTTATATGTTATGAGAATCAATGAACCTAGAATAAATACACAGCCTCCCCTTCCTCCACTCCTTCCAGCCCTCTCCCCAATATCCATTCCCCAAATCAACTAATACTCTGTTTCCCTTCAGAAAAGAGTAGGCCTCTCACGCAAGTCAACCAAACACACCATGTCAAGGTGCAATAAGACTAGGTACAAACCCCCATACAAGGCTGATCAAGGTAACTCAGTAGAAGGAAATCTATCCAAAGATCAGGCAAAACAGTCAGAGACACCACAGGAACTACTGGTAGGAATCCCACAAACAAACAAAGATCAACAACTAAAGCATTTTTGCAGAGTTCCTGACACAGTGTCATGCCAGCTCCATGATTGCAGCTTCTCTTTCTCTGAGCCTTTATGAGCCTTTTTAAGTTCTTGTTGTGTGACATGTTCTCCTGTTTTCTGGCATTAGGGAAATGTCCATAGATATACAAGGATGACCCCAAATAAAATCCTAAGGAATAGTGAAGAGGCTATCCTAAATGCCCTTGCCAAATAAGGAGATTGATGACTACCTTATATGCCATCTTAGAGCCTTCATACAGCAGCTGATGGAAGCAGAAGTAGACACCCATAGCTAAGCACTGAGCCAAATGCCTGGAATCCAGTTGTAGAGAGTGAGATGTAATGAGCAATGTATTCATGACCAGGTTGTGGAAACCCATATAAATAGATTACCTGAAAAAGGAGGAGATCATATACTTCAGACAGTCAGTTCAGAGCCAGCATATGACAGAACAAGGCCCTCTGAATGTGGGAGTCAATTAGGAGAGATGGGCACTCTATGGGGGCCCTAGTCATGGAACAGTATTTATCTCTATTGTATGAATGGACATTGGGAGCCCATTCCCCATAGAGGGATACTTTTTCAGCCTAGACACTGGGGAATGACTGGGCCCTGCCACAAATAATGTGATGGACTTTGATTCCCCTTGGAAGTCTTCTCCTTTTCTATTGAGCAGAAGAGAGATAGGATGGGCTTCAATGTCGGGTATGGACAGATGGGAGGGGCACGGAAGTGGGACTGGAGTATAAAATAAGAATGTTTCTAATTTAAATTTTAAAAATTAGAAAACATAAAATATCATATTCATCAGAATATGTATCTCTTAAGTTCACCAGGACCAGATGTCTGAAGGAGTAATTTACCTTCAGCAATTCTTTCTCAACTCTCATGGTCACCTATCCGACTATAGGTTCTGTCCCATCCCTTCCACACTACATCAGCTGTGCTCATATTTAGATCTTAAATGTTAAAAAACAATGAAGATAATGACTAAATGTCATATACTGAAATTAAAAACATATAAATATTATAAAAATGAGACTATGACCTCATCCTTCAAGGGAAAATAGAGCTGTGAAATTAATATGAGATAATTGAGCTATAAAGGGTGTTTTAGTTACATTTATAAGTTATTCAAATCTTGGATATGCATTTTATATTAAATTATGAAGTGTATATTGCAATTAAATATGAGCTGCACACTGGAGAGTTTCATCAGAAATGTTAAATGTGTGGACTGGGAAGGTTAAGCCTCAAACTCAAGTGTCTATGACTTACATACTTTTAAATAGGGCATAACAACCAATAAATCAAAAACAACTAGGTGAAATAAATTGGAAAATTTATCAGTATATATAAATAAAAGAGTGATCAAACTGAAGGGGTTTTGGTTTAACAATGGAAAGTATGGATAAATTGATGGGAATTTTCCTAGAACAATGGTTGTAAACCTTAATGTTGTGATGATGCCTAACCATAAAATTATTTCTATTGCTACTAAATTACTGTAATTTAGGCAGTGCTATGAATTGTAATGAAAATAATTTTAGAGATAGACGTTTGCAATGAGTTTCAACCGACAGTGTGAGAACCAATGGTGTGATATGTGACTTCTATCCAGTTAAATTTAACCTTTTCAGCTAGCTAATATTAAAAAGTGTGTGAAATGGCTGAATGGATGAAGGTAATTGCTCCCATGTCTTCCTACCTTACTTTGAATCTTTAGGACCTATGTTGAGGGGTGAAAGCAAATTGACTCCTGAGGGTTGTCATCTGATCTACACACACACAATTCTTCTCTCTTCTCTTCTCTATCGTCGTCTCTCTTCTCTCTCTCTCTCACACCAAGACACAGCCAGCACACACAATGAGAGAGAAAGATAATAATAAATGTTAAACATAGAAATTGAAGGGGTAGAGTAGTTAACGCCTTCTATGTAACATACCTGAGTGGGTATTTTACTGGCGTGTCCTAACTTAGGAAATTATATAACATGCAAATTATTTAAATATCATATAGCTTTATAATGTTAGTTATATACCGCTGCCTCATAATCATATTATCATAATAATAACTTGAGAGCACATACTCTTGCAAAATTCTGGTTTGATTTGCAATTCTGCTGTCTTTGAAGAGGGTAGTAGACCTGTAATTAACATACACACATATGTTAACAAGCAGTTCATTGAACGAGTTCAGATCATATACAAAAAATCCAAAACAGCCTGTGAAGTTGAGATTTTTTTTCAGTAAGAATTGGAAATACACATGTCACAAAATATTTCCAGTGGAAAATTATAGAAGCATCCAATAGGATGGGCTCCTAAATTAATATTTTACTGTAGTAGTAGCACAATGTCATGATTACTAATTTCATGTATCTAGGGTCATAGTTAATACTGTAGCCATTATTGTTAAGGTCATTATTGTTTGAAAAACAGGAAACTTAGAAATCATTACTTTATTGCAATTTAGACTGGAATAGAAATTTTCCTCAGAGATAACCTCAATTATCTTTATGTATGAAAAGCTAAAATAAAATTAGCCATTGATTTTTGCATTCAAAAAGTATAAATGGAAACATAAATACAATACTTTTTAGCATCAAATCTTGAATTTGTATCAATATACAAAAATTTGTATAACTACACAATGATTTTTTAAGCAAGCTTACAAACATATCTACAGTGTGTTGTAAGAGAAATTAAAATAAATTTCTATTAATATACAAAACGGTTGAGATTACTAATTGTTTTTAAGTTACATTAGATTCAATAATCTAACATTTTATATTATGATTCCTATATTTTCCTAAATATAAGTTATCCATGACCCATCAAATAATCAAAAGACTCCCACCCACCAAAATTTGGGAATGTGGTAGTCATGTTCTCCAGATGTTTCCTGCTGAAGGCATACTTAAGGGGTCTCTGAGAAAATTTGGGATTAAGTTTAATTCCTGCGATGAGCAACAGTAACTTTACTTGATATGCATGGCCTGTCAACTTCAAGTGGTCTCACTTGCTATAACAATATCTATGTCAACCTGGAGTAAATACATAGCCTCTTGTTTTCTGTGGAAACAAAAGCAGAATTGCTCCTCGAAAGCAGTTTTGATTCTCATTTGACAAATATTTTTTACTATTTTAAAGTTAAGGCATTCATAAAGTATATAGGCTCCTTTATTTCAACAATCGCTCTTTCAATTCCATTTACATCTGGGGCTATTTAACTGTTTGTCTTTCAGCCTTTTTACTGCCAAAGCAAACTTTAGATTGCTAAGCTACACATGGATCTTCATCATGTTCTCCCAGATGTCAATGCCCTCTTAGGATTTCATGGGAGAAAAATCTAAAACTCACAGCATAGACATAAATAGATGGAGAAGAACAACACAAAACCCTTCTAGAACTCTAGCATTTGCATGATTGTGCTCTGGCAATCATTTTGACTGAGGTTATCCCTGCTACTTAGTGTACTGGCTGTTCAAAGGTAAACAGTAGGGAGAAATTCATTAAGGAGATATTTTTAATCATTCTCACGCCTTACATTAAAATATAGTATCATGTTGGGTAAAATTTACTTAAATGTTTTACTCCTTTAGCTTTTTAGCTTTATACCTTTTGGGGAAGGAACCTCCCAAGTCCCAAATGGATACACAGTAGCATGTTATATAATGCATGTCCTTTTCTTGGCTCATTTCTAGCCAATTTTTCTCTAGTTAAATGATCCATTCTATCTTTTGCCTGAGGACTTTTACCTTTCTCCATTTATGTATATCTTACTTTCCTTCTTACTTCATGACATGTTATGTGACTGGGTAGCTGGCCCTCTACTCTTCTTTTTCTTGAGCCTTCCTCCTTGCTTCCAGATTTATCCTCCTTTGTATACTTTGTTCCTGATACCACAGCCTATCCTTTCTCCTGACTCACTATTGGATAAAAACCTCTTCATCAGAATATCAGCTGTTGTATTCAGGCAAAGAAGAACAGCTTCATAAAATTAAACTAATACATCAGAAAAAAACTACACATAGTTACTTCATTAAGCAGATTTTCTATAGCATAAAAGTAACACATTTTAAAATAAGGTTCTACAGAAACACACATTTACAATATGGTCAGTATTTTGCTTTAAGTTGCACACATGTATGTGATATTTTAGAATGCCATGAAATATAATGATGTGCATATTGACTTCACTTGGGAACAGTGGACTTTGCTGGATACTTCTCAGAAGAATCTCTACAAAGATGTGATGCTGGAGACCTATGAGAACCTCAATGATATAGGTAAGGGTGTATTTTCCTTCCAATTTTAAAATAATAGGACAACTGTTCCTTGGTTATTGGTGCTCTTTTTAATTTGATTGAGAAAGAAAAAGAATGTAATAAATAAATCAAAGTTATAAAGCTCACTGTGGACAATAACATATTTTTTGCACATTTGCCAATATTATTTCTCAGTAATACTGTATACATTTTCTTCCCCTATATTTTAGGATACTCTTGGGATGATAATATTATTGAAGAACATTGTGCAAGTTCAAAAAGACATGACAGGTAATTTTCATTTACAAGCTCACAGAAATGTGTCTCTGAAGAAATTGAAATGTGTCCTGAAGTTTGAAACAGAAACTCCAGTGTATTTAAGCACAGCTTTATTTGCATTGATGATTATTAAATTCTCAGAACATAGAACTCAATTTCAGGTACTTTAACTGCATTTGCAAGGCAATAAATTAAGAAAGAAGACAAGGAAATAATGCATTTATTATGAGAGAATAATGAGAGAAATACCGCTTAAATCATTACACCACGAAAGCAATGCTGTAGTACCGTAAATCCACTTATTTCATTTACTACCTATATTACTAAAGATATAGCAAAGATTGAATTGATAGTGATGTCTCCAAAACTTCCATTAAGCAAATACTCCATAGAAAAGTTGGTTTTACTCATGTACTTGTTGTGACAGGAGAAATTATTGTCAAGAGTCAAGGGGCAGTTATTGTAGGGAATGTGTAATCACAATAGCATATATCTATTAGGAACAGAAAGTCAAAATAAGTAACTGAGGAAGCCTCTTTTTTTTAATCTTTACATTATTAAGAATATCATGTATTAGTCAGTATACAAGCCATTTCAGCAGAGGTATGTAGAAGTCCCCATTTTGAGCATACTTGCTGAATTTGATTCAAGTGTACCAGGAATTTGTTTTCTGTCTTCATTGATAATACACCAAGCTCACTCTATAGAAAAGCCCTATGAGTATATGACTGTGTAAACACTATTGTTTGTTGTAGTTCATTAGCATATATACTATGACTCACAGAGAAGGAAAAGTTAATAATACAAAAAGGATGATAAATGTCTGAATTTTTCTAGTTCTCCTCATTAAGTGAATAATCATCTGTACAAAAAGGTTCTGAAAATGAGAACAATGTAATAAAGGATTATATCTTTACAGCTATTTTCAAGGATACATGCAAACCTTAAAGAAGGGGAAAAGAAGAATGTAAGCACAGTGATAAAACTATAATATCTGATTCTTCTTTACAACTGAAATAAATTGTAATATTAATTTATACAGGTTACAAGATTCAACATTGTATTGAATATGTTAAAGCCTTTACATATGACCCTTTTCCTGGCAGGCATGAAAGAAGGCAAACTGGAGAGAATTCTTCTGTATACACACTATGCGATAAAGCCTTTGAAAATAACAGTTATCCCCAAAGTCATGAAACAAAACACACTGGAGAGAAATCATATGAACTTAACCAATGTGGTAAAGACTTTGCATATCACAGTTATCTTCTTATTCATCAGAGAAGACATAGAGGGGAGAAAACCTACATATGTAATCAATGTGGTAAAGCCTTTTATCATCACAGTACTCTTCAAATGCATAAAAACATACATACTGGAGAGAAACCCTGTGAATGTAATCAGTGTGGTAAAGCCTTTTCTCATAATAGTAACCTTCAAGTGCATAGAAGGACACATACTGGAGAGAAACCCTATGAATGTAATCAGTGTGGTAAAGCCTTTTCTCATCTAAGTCATCTTCAAATGCATAAAAGAACTCATACGGGAGAGAAACCTTATGAATGCAATCAGTGTGGTAAAGCCTTTTCTCGTCGTAGTAACCTTCAAGTGCATACAAGGACACATACTGGAGTGAAACCCTATGAATGTAATCAGTGTGGTAAAGCCTTTTCTCATCACAGTACTCTTCAAATGCATAAAAGAACACATACAGGAGAGAAACCCTATGAATGTAATCACTGTGGGAAAGCCTTTGCTCGGCACAGTCATCTTCAAAGGCATAAAACAACACATACTGGAGAGAATCCATATGAATGTAATCACTGTGATAAAGCCTTTTCTCATCATAGTTATCTTCAAATGCATAAAAGAACACACACTGGAGAGAAACCCTATGAATGTAATCAGTGTGGTAAAGCCTTTGCTCAGCACAGTACTCTTCAAAAGCATAAAAGGACACATACTGGAGAGAAAAGCCTAAGATGAATGTAATCACTGTGGGAAAGCCTTTTCTCGGCACACTTCTCTTCAAATGCATAAAAGGACACATACTGGAGCGAAACCCTATGAATGTAATTAGTGTGGTAACGTCTTTTATCATCGCAGTGCTCTTCAAAGTCATAAAAGTTCACATACTGGAGAGAAACCGTATGAATGTAATCAGTGTGGTAAAGACTTTTCTCACCACAGTAGTCTTCAAATACATAAAAGACACATAATGGATAGATACCATAGGAAAGTAACCAGTGTCGTGAATCTTTTTCACAGCACAGTAATTGACTGCATCAGAAATTAACTTATACTTGGTGATTATGGAAATTTCCAAGGCCAAATGTCAAAAAAATGATAGAAATGAACAAAAGAAATGATCAGGATGGAAGCTGACAATAAATTTTTTAAATGATGGTTGGCTAACCAAAAAAACCGCAAGAGTGAGTTTATCTCTCATATGATAATAGGCATCATTGGGAGCTCACAAGTCCACATGTGAGATATACCCCTGCTTGATTTTACACCTCCTGTTAGGAGAAATTAGGAACTTTCAGGCTCGAAGTCTGACTTGTCTGAATGGGCTCATATTCTGCTTCCCTGATACCTGCAAAACATTCAGTTTGGACCTCCTAATGGTGGTGACTTGTTGGGAGCCATGCAGGTTGGCATTAACCTTTAGGCCTAGACTTGGCATGCCACATGGTTATAGAACTGTCTTTTGATTATAAATGACTCCCAGAAGCATGAGTACCCAGAAGGAACAACATGAGAGAGACGTCAATCTATTGTTCCAAACACAGGTCCACTTACCTAAGCAACCCTCCCTCATCTCATCATTTATCTAGGTAACCCTCCTTCTCCCCGTCACTCATGAACTTTTGACCCTGCCAACATCTTCTTTCTGTAGTTTACTAACATCCTGCTTAAATGAACACCTTTATCTTGTGTTCTTCTCCCCTTCCCCCTTTACCTCATAATACTGGCTATATAGGCTAGCCTGGAAAAAATAAAATTTGCCACTTAATCAGAATTCTGTCTGTGGTCATTCTCTCTTGTCACTTGTCCCCATCCCACCCCAGATATCTTGTTGTTGATTGCTGTTCCACAGGCGAGACAACTACAATGAGTAGAGATGACATACAGATTGTGGCAAGATCCTGAGATTGAAGTCACTCTATGGTTTGCTCCATATGATATTTCCAGAGCTGTGGAGAATGGAAGTATTTTTAGGGAGATACCTTAAGTTTGATGCTCGAGTATCAAATGCCACACAGGATTCTTTGGTTGTAACTGAGGACAAGCTGACATATACTGTATTTTGTTTCCACTCAGCTGTTATAGGTCAGCCCCCTTCACTTCTTCCAGTCTTTAATTTTTGGCAACTCATGCTGTTGTCAGTGACAGTACCCGCAGTCCCTTCTGGGACTGTAATGCTTCTCAGTCCACCCCAGCAATCAGTGAATAAGGTTGTTCTATATGACATTTATATCACCCCCATTGAGTAATATATAGTGAAAGAGTAGAGACCATGGAATTCTAAATTCCAAATGAATTTCATTTGGGAAAAGACTGATTCCTCCAGATAAGATTCTATCTACTGTAGCAATATTTATGGCTTCTCTGAACATCTTGCTGGAGAGGCAGATCCTGAGACTTTGGGTAGGCTTTCAGATGGAAAAACTTTTAATATATGGCTTAATTATATTTCTTAGCTGTGCATATCACTTACCTTCCATCTAAACCTGTTATGACCCAAGGATGAATTACTTATCTTATGTCTACATTACTGTTCCAGATAGTATCAGGCAGGAATCATCTCCCTCTTTTTCTGTTATAAAAACAGCATGTTCAATACTGAAACATTGAACAATCAACAGAAATGGACTCAGCAGATTTTCTGCACATATTTGCAAATACTTTATTCACACCTACTTAAAATAATTAAGAAGGGAATAGATTGGGAAAGAAGAAGAAAGTGATGCCATATTTTTTAAATAAAATGGATAAAAATAAATGTTACATAAAATTTGGCTAGAAAGTGAGCTTAGCAATAAAGAACACTGGGTATTGTTGCATTTTTCATAGATTATATTTCTAGAAACAGTGGCTGCTAACCATCTCCTGCAACTTCTGTTGCAAGGGAACTATTTCCCTCTTCTGGACTCTTCAGGTACTACAAACATCCAAATGTGGACAAACACACATATACATAAATTTTAAAAATAAAAATCTGTACAGTAATGCCATAGCCTTGAGATAGACAGCAGTAATGACTTGTCAAAAAAATTCTTTCTGGTCCTCCATAGAATCATATGTGGCCTTCCTCTGAGAAAGCTTGCTCAGAAGGAAATAAATAGCTATTATCCACAGTGTGCATTTGTGTTTTCCCATTTTTTTCTATTTTTGTTCTACGTGCTTTTATGTTTGAGGACTGTAGTACTGGTATATCTTTTACATTTATCTCTAACAGTATAAATTATAATGTACTATATTAAATCACACATTATGATATATTTATATCTACATCATAACATATACTCTAAAAGATAGTTTTTCTCTGTAAATCTCCATCAGCCTACATGTAGAGTTCGCAAATCCTTTTATCCCTATTAA
>NW_023276808.1:4814859-4841673 GCF_003668045.3 Cricetulus griseus
AGAGCCAGACTCCTGAATCTAGTTTCAGATAGGGAGGAGTGATGAGCAAATGGGTCAAGATCAGGCTGGAGAAACTCACAAAAACAGTTGACCTGAACAAAGAGGAGCCATGGACCCCAGACAGATAGGTGGGAAACCAGCATAGGACTTATCCAGGTCCCCTGAACATGGGTATCAGTTAGGAGACCTGGGCAAATGATGGCGCCTGTGGTAGTGAATTACTATTTATTCTTATTACATAAATGTACTTTGGGAGCCCATTCTACATAAACTAACAGTTTCTCAGCCTGGAGACACAGGGGAGGGCCTGGGCCATGGTCCAAGTTATATGAAAGACTTTGAAAATCACTTATGGAGGCCTCACCTTCTCTGAGAAGCAGAAAGTGGATTAAATAGTGGGTCATTTAAGGGCAGGGTAGGGGGGGGGGTAGAGAGAACTGTGATTGACATGTAAAACAAGTTTGTTTCTAATTTGCATTACAAAAGAAAGAAATGCTTCCTGAACCAAAAAAAAAAGGAAAAGAAAAAGAAAAATGATTTTTAATCTGATTTTATGGATTATGGCACATCACATGGAATCTGCCCAATCTACCTGCACAGCACCATACACACTTGAGTAATCTCTACACATCAGAAACACGTTTTCTCCCCTAGAACTAAACTTCAGTGAATCACATCATTGTAGTTATTTGCACCACCAAGTTACAAGCATTTTAATCATGTATTGCTGAAAGACGATCCACATCACCAGTTTTCTACAAGTTCCTAAACTATTTGCAATATTTATAACACAAAGTTCAAAATGGACTGCACTATTCAGAACTTCTAGAAACCAGACATTCAATTTTCTAATCTATCTTCCTACTGCAAAAAACCAGTGCCCATATGTGAACACTTGTAGTGGTACTGCAAGAAATATATCTTCCCATGCCAGGGCTGCAAAGTCCCCCATTGCAAGTAAATACTGAGAGGCACAGAGGACAAAGGCTACTGCCCAGGTCACCACATGTATCAACATAACTACAACCTGGCTCATGTTCCTTTCAGGTACCAACAGAATTAAAAGCTCACTGGGTGGTGGTGGCACATACCTTTAATATCAGCACTTGGGAGGCAGAGGCAGTAAGATATCTGTGAGTTCATACCAGACTGGCTTACAAGGTGAATCCCAGTACAGCCATGACTGTTACATGGGAAACTCTGTCTTGAAAAACAAGCAGTCAATAACTAAATAACTAAATGAGATAACACACCTGCTCTGAACACCATACAGTCACCAAGGTATAGATTGTGGTATTATAACTCATTTCAGTAAAGGCAGAAGAAACAATGGCAAGAATCCCAAAATTACCTGACAATAGTATTCCTGACTGCTAATACAGTCCCAAAATGACCCACATTGCCTAGGGCCAACCTATGACTCAGAGAGCAGAATCTTTCCAGCTCACATTGACACACTAAATGTGGTTACTGTGAAATTGTGCTAGAGAAAAACAGACCACAGATTAGAAAACAATGGGGTATTGATTGTGCTTGGAGATAGAAAAGACAATGGGAGTATGATGTATTTATCATCTCAAAAATTATTTTGAAAACTTGAAACATGCCTTATGGCCATGTGCTCCAGAGACTTGAGACTTGTATTACATTTTAAATCTGGATACATAGATAATGACACATCACATGGAAACTGCCCAATCTATCTGCACAGCACCATGCACACTTGAGAAATCTCTACACATCAGAAACTCCTTTTCTCCCATGGAACTAAGCTTCACTGGATCACATCATTGTTGTCAGTTGCACCACTAAGTTACAATCATTCTAAAAATGTATTCATGAAAGATGATCAACATCACCATTTTTCTACAAGTTCCTAAAGTATTTGTAATATTTACAATACAAGCCTGAAAATGGAATGCAAAATTCAGAACTTCTAGAAACCAGACCTTCAGTTTTCCCTGCTCCTAATCAAATTATGCCCATATAGCAAAGTTAGTGAGAGACACCCCTCCATGTTCAAAGAATTTACATGGGTCAAATTGGATTTTACAAGACAGGGAATCAGGTCGCACTCTCCCCACAGATACAGGGAGGACTCATCACACTATCTGCCACACCCCACCATCTGTTCCTCCCAATCTGTAGACAGCATCCCCTAGCTCACCATTTTGAGGTTTCCCAGATCAATGAAGCTCTCAGCTCAGCAGCAGCAGCAACCAACCACAGCAAACAAAATTGTTGTCACCTCTTCAAAACAAACTTGAAGCCTGGTTTCAGGAAGATCCCAGCAACTCAGGTCTCCTGGAGGACCTGATTGGACAGTGAGGCTTGAGTGAGAAGAACACCTCCCATAGGTTCAGCATGTGCTTAAAGCCACAGTATTGTGGTTCCTGGCCACGCCTCCCACACGAGAAAAAAATCCTTTTTGTAGATCTGCAACAATTTGCAATTCAATAGTACTCGCCCCAGGCTGAGTTTGCAGACCCTGATATCTTCCTGGTCTCCATAGCAACTTCCCGTTTTCCTCCAGGGGAAGTTGAAAAGTTTCTACACATCAAAGAGCCTCTCTGAGGATGCGGCAATCTAATTCACACCAATTCAAAATTAATTCGAAAAAGCTCACTTGGGAGACACAGCACAGGAATGAAGCAGAGGGCTCCTCATCCTACCTTTGTTCCTAACACTACCGACCTCTCCGCTCCCTTGCCTTTCTTCAACCCCTGGAAAAAATCACAGGAAAGAAACCGAATAGTGTCCAGTGGTTTCTAACAACGCGGGATGAAGCCAGAGGCTGGTGGGCAGAAGAGAGGCACAGGGCACACTGGGAAATGTAGTCCCGAGCCAGTTCTGTGCAGGCTGCAGGGAATCTTCTCTGTGAACTGTTGGCTCACCAGGCTGGCTTTGCAGGTGAATGAGGGAGTGAATCAGTGAATGGGTGACTCAGTGAGGTGAGTGATCCAGTGAATTGAATGCAGACAGCAGACAGGAAGCAGCAGTCAGCATTGCAGTTTAGGAACGACCAGCAGGCTAGCTGGCTAGCAAAGAGGAGCAAGATAAGTGGAAGCTGGGGATTCATTCATGAGCTCGCCTGCTAGCACGTGCTTGCTACCGCCTAGGAGTCCATGAATAAATAAACGAATGAATGAACAAATGAATGAATAAATTAATAAACGGATGAATGCATGGATCGGGTGCAGCCACAGCGATGGTAGGTGGGGAGTGGCGAGCCAGTAGGGATGGAGGAAGCCCAGTGTGGCAGTGTACCTTGGTTCCAGGCTCTGACGGTGTTGGGTTTGGGTTAATGCCTTAAATAGCTATTATCGTTTGTTACATGAAATAGAATTCGGGCACTAAGGAAGTGTCTGGAGATCTACAAATATGACACTAGCTAACAATCTAAGCAATAGAGCAGAGGATACCTTTAATGCCCTTCCCTGATAATGAGATTGATGACTGACTTATGTGCCCTCATCTAGCAGCAGGTGGAAGTAGAAGCAGACACCCACAACTATTCACTGAACTGAACTGGAATCCAGTTGCAGAGAAGGAAGAGTGATGAGAAGAGGGGTCCAGACGAGACTGCTGAAACCCACATGAACAGCTGACCTGAACATCGGGTAGCTATTGGTCCCCAGACTGATAGCTGGGAAACCACCATGAGACTGATGCAGAACCCAGGTACATGGGTTTCAGTGGGGAAACCTCGGAAATCTACAGGACCTCAGGTTCAATACTTATCCCTAGCATGTGTGTAGACTTTGGGAGCCCATTCTACATGAAGGGATAGTCTCTGAGTCAAGACACACGGGGTGGGCCTAGGCCCTATCCCAAATGAAACGATAGAATCTGATGACACCCTATGGAAGGCCTCATCCTCCAGAGGGAGGAGAAAGAATATATAATAGGTTGGTTTAATTGGGGGGAGATAGGGGAGGATGGGAGGGAGAAGGGAACTTGGATTTTCATGTAAAACAATCTTGTTTATAATTCAAATAAAAAAGAAAAGCAAAAAAAAATACAACTCCTTCTCCCACTGTTAGAAGTCCCACAAAAAAAGAAATAAAGAATGGCTATAATTGAAAACTAGGTTTTCTATTAAAAACACATGACGAGCAAGTTCACAAGCCTATGTATAAATTGTACTTGTATAATGAAATTTGTCAGGATTTCCCAAATTTCCTCTCTAAAGGGTAATGAATCATGTATTGACCAAGTTTTTGTTTGTATAGCTATAAAGAGACACTATGTACATGGCTAATATTTTATTTTCTTTTTATTAGACAGGTTTTCTCTTTATCTTTGGAGGCTGTCCTGGAATCAGCTCTTGTAGACCAGGCTGGTATTAAATTCACAGAGACTCACCTGCATTTGCATCCTGAGTGCTGGGATTTAAGTCATGCACCATGTCACTCTGGCTATGGCTAATTTTTTAAAGGAAAAACATTTAATTGGGTGGCTTACATTTTCAGCGGTTTTATTAAGTATCATCTTCTTGCAACATGGTAAAATGCAGTCAGACATGGTCCTATAGAAGGAGCTAGGCATTACACATATTGACCACTGGCAAAGGGAAGTGGTCTGGGACATTGTTCATGGCATGAGCATATATAAGGTCTCAGTATGCACCCCCGCCCCAGTGACACACTTGCTTCAACAGTTCCATACCTACAGCAACAAAGCAACCTCATAAGTGTGTCATTCCCTTTGAGCTTATGGGGGAAATTACATTCAGACTAGCACAGGTATTATGCATTAAGGTTCACAAGGAAGTATGATATGTCCTTTTTAATGAATAATGAACCCATCCTAATGAGAACGACTAAATTTTAAGTTCATTTTCACACCAGAATTTATTACACTATGAAATTTTTGCTGGGGCACACCTAAGGCCCCATGATAAATTACCTGAAGTATTCAGCTTTCATTTCACACAATTTGGGAATAGTTAACACATTGTGGATTATCCTCAAATTGGACAGAGAGGCTAATGAGGAAATTTTTTTCACACTAGTTATATTTCTTGAGTAGCCTGTTTTAACAACTTTGCTTCTAATGACTTGTACATGATAAACTTTTATTTTTCCTGATTTTTCATGTGCCTAAAGATAAGCCATACTATCATTAATTCCAATGCATTCTACTATGTTTTTGGTATTAATGGTCAAACATATATGTTAATCAGAATCCTGACTGTATTGAGCATAGTAAATAAATGTCTTTTAGACATGGAAAAATATTTTATTCAGTACCACTATTACACCCAAAACTGTCGAAGAAAAGGAGAACTGAGTGACACACATATTCTTGACTAGCAGACAAAGTACTAGTACCCCACGACACCAGTGATCTTTACATTCCTTCTTTGGAGAATATTATGTTTATGAAAGACAAAACAAAACCTTCTTTAACATTCCTTTGCAGATTTCTAGTTTTGGCAAGTTATATTTAATCCAATGAAAAACATCTGTTAGTCTCATGAATTAGTTTAGATTGCATGGCAATGCTGTTTGATGACAAATGTCTGTTTTAAGAAATCTTTTTTCATTTGAATATAATCTTTATCAATTTTAATGGGCATTGGGTTCACCCACACCCCCACCCTCACATCCCCAGGGGAAACCAAAGCAAAACCTCTTCCCTATGTAACACATATGTCAGTGTTTATTCAGAGCTCAAAGTTTCTCTAAAGTATATAGGTTGCTTTAATTTAGCAGTTTCTTTTTAATCTAATATCTCTCAATGCTGTTTTTTTTCCATTTCAGTAGCATTTGAAAAAATATAAAGTTAATAATCTAGTATATAATCTATCTCTGGAAGTCTTAATTACCCCCTTTGAGTTTATTGAGCATATCTTTTAAGGAACCTCATAAAGTGTTAATTTAAGTAATCATTTTTTCTTGTTTTGTTTTTTGAAGCAGGGTTTCTCTGTGCCTTTGGAGCCTCTCTTGGAAACAGTATTTTTAGGATGCTCTCAAACTCACAAAGACCAGCCTACCACTGCTTCATGGGTGCTGGTATTAAAGGTTTGCACCATCACCACCTGGAATATGTAATATTTATTAAGAAAAAAATCAGAATTCAGATAAGGGGGTAAGAACCAGAAAGAACAGAGAACCAGTTTAGCAGCCATCAGTGACTCCTACCTCTTCAATTTATCAATCAAAACAGAGAAAGATCCTGTCTCAGCCCCTCCTTACGAATTCCTGCCTCCAATCTCTCCACAGTTTTCCAAACCTCTATGATATTTTTTGGTCACTTAGCTGGTAGCTCTGCTCTCTGATGCTATACAAGCTTTATTATGAAAATATAATTGAAATACCACCCAATCCCCAGGACACCTTATCTATCTCACATGTTTGCTACTTCCATTCCCCATGTGAAAGTCTCCATGACAGATGTCTCATAGCATGGATATCTCAACATCCTGTCATCTCAAATGCAACTCAGCTTCATCTTCACAGCTTCATGCAGTGAACTCTCACAGAGTCTTCATTTTGATTCTGACATTCCAAAACATAGATGTGTCATATTGTGAAGAACTGACCAAGAAGAAGAATCCGTCATCTGTATAATTTGCATCTCTATAGTGTAAATAGTCAGTAAAAAATAGATGATTCTGCCATGATTTTGTGGACTCTACCAAGCTTGGATCAAATTTGCCAGTTTTTGAATAATGTTGCTCCTGAGACAAGAAATTACTTTGCCTACTCCTTCTATAATGTTAAAGCACTGCTAGATAGAGTTGTTAACTTGGGCTACCTTAGTAGACTTTAAATGCAGAGCAGGGCTCTTTTTTAATGCTGTTAAAAACCTTGAAAAATACTCTGTTTCCCATCAATGGATTGCCATAAGAAACTACTAATGCTCTTTTCCTTAACAAAATAGAGACTTTCATATGTTCCTTCTTGTGTCCTTTTCACTGTAGACCTGAATGACTCAACAGTAATAACCATCAACAGAAGCAATAATTTGTCTAAGACATCAATCAGCCAATTACTCTTAAACACAGCATTATTCACTTTCTTGAGAAGTGTAGAGATTAAGAAAAATTAAGGGCCAAAATATCACATAGATGAACTCTAGCTAAATATTTCATGAAATCTTCTAAGAACCTGTGATTACTGACCAGGCCAAGATCAGCCAATACAATCAAAAAGGAAAGCAGCCAGGTTTGGCCTAGAGTGCCACAGCAAGACAAGAATATGACTGTTTTATTGACAGAAAACAGACTTTTATATCTGTGTCAGAAACATAAGATAGTGGCAATTTACAGGATCAATTCAGTTTTAGTTATCAGGAAAACATGAAATTGCAAGCCATATAGGGTAAAAAAAGATTAATGTCTAAGAACAATTTTCTTGTTAAGCTTATGTACTTCCTAGTTTACTAAGAAATCATATGGAGAAATACAGATTAGCCTGATTGCTTGATTTCCTGATGGAGTTCATCAGTTCATCAGGAACCAGTAGGTACATTGTGTCCCAAGAGCCATGAGCTTTAGCCTGAATATTCTATGACACACATATCTCAAGCCAGATAGGTCAGACCAACTGCATGGTGCCCTGCAGATACTGGTACCCAATGAAATCCTCACCCTGGCCGCCAGGGTCTGCCATTACTCTGGCATCCCTGTCTTTTGGGTCCTACAACTACAGCCAATTAATCTCTATAGAGACCATTTATGAATTTTGCCATTTAAAGTCTTGATACTGTCAACTTCTTCCAGAGGCAGGCAGATTTCTGCATGTTCGAGGCCAGCCTGGTCTCCTGAGGGAGTGCCAGGATAGGATCCAAAGATACACAGAGAAACCCTGTCTAGAATCACCTCAAAAAGAACACCTGTTTTCGGACAATGAAGATAAAATTATACAATGTAAAAAAGAAAGTATCTTCAACAAATAGTGATGGCATAACTGGGTGCTGGTATGTAAAAGACTGCAGAGAGATCCTTATCTATCAACATGCACAAAACAAAAGTCTAAATGTATCAAAGACCTCAGCATAAATCCAGCCACACTGACCCTCTTAGAAGAGAATGTAGTAGGTATCCTAGAAGAATTTGTAAAGTAGAACACTTCCTGAACGCAACAGACACAAAGATCCACAATTAATAAAAGGGACTTCCTGAAACTGAGAAGCTTCTGTAAGTCAAATGTTGTAGTCAACAAAACAAACAGTATCCCACAAAATGGAAACAGATATTCATCAACCCCACATTTCACAGTGGGCTAATTTCCAACATATACAAAGAAAACAAGCTCATACCAAAACACCAAAAAAATCCAATTAAAAAGTGGGATACAGAAATAGATACTTCTCAATACAGGAATTCAAAATGCCTGAAAGACACTTGAGAAAGTGTTCAACATCTTTAGCCATCAGGGAAATGCAAATCAAAAGGTAGCATACTGCTTCTGTCTGAATAGCTAAAATCAAAAACAACAAAGATAGTTTATGATGAAGACAATGTGGAGAAAGGAGAACACTCCTCCAGATCTGGTGTGAATGGAAAGTCCTGCAGCCACTTTGGAAATAAACACAGCAGTTCCTCAGAAAAATGGGAATCAGAGTACCACAAGATCCAGCATTTCCACTTGTAGGCATATAGCCAAATGATGCATAGTCATACAACAAGGACATCTGTTCAACTATGTTGAAACCAGCATTATTTGTAATAGCCACAAAGTGGAAGCAACCTAGATAACCTTAAACTGAATAATGGATAGACAAAATATGGTACATTTACATAATCGAGCAGAAAAAATGGCATATTAAAATTAACAGGGAAATGGATGGAAGTAGAAGAAAGTATCCTGGGTGAGGTAACCTAGTCAAAAAAACATGGTATGTACTCACTTGTGTATGGGTTTTAGACATGGAAGAAAGGATTACCATCTTACAATCCACACTCCCAGAGAAGCTAGGAAACAGGGAGAAACGTAAGAGAGATTACCACATGACCCCCAGAGAAGGGGAAAGGGACAAGGTCTCCTGAGGTCACTGGGAGCATGGGGGAGGAGAGAGGGAGTTAAGAGAATGAGAAGGGGAGAAGAGGAGGTTAGAAGAGGAATTGAGGAAGCAGAAAGAAGGAATCAGTGGTAGAATATATCAGAGCAAGGAAAGAGATACCATAATAGACACAGCCATTATAGGTTTAATGAGAAATCTGGCACTAGGGAAATGTCCAGTGATCTACAAAGATGACACCAACTGACAATCTAAGCAGTATTCAAGAGTTTACTTTAAATGGCCTTCTCTGATGAGATAGTTGACCACCTGCTATGCCATCCTAGAGCTTTCATCCAATAGCTGATGGAAACAGAAGCAGACACCTACAGTAAATATTGAGCCAAACCCCTGGAATCTAACTTCAGATAGAGAGGTGTGATGAGGAAATGAGTCTAGACCAGGCTGGAGAAATTCACAAAAATAGCTGACCAAAACAAGTGAGAGCTCATGGACCACAGACTGACAGCTTGGGGAAACAGCATAGGACTGATCCAGGCCCCATGAACATGGGTGTCAGTTAGGAGGCCTTGGTAATCTATGGGGCCTCTGGTAGTAGATTAGAATTTATCCATAGTGTATGAAGGGACTTTGGGAGTGCATTCCACATAGAGCAACACTGTGTGAGCTTAGAGGAGTAGGCCTATGCCTTGCTCCAAATGACAGACATTAAAGACCACATATGAAAGGTTTCCGCTTCACTGGGGAGAAGAAAGGGGATAGAATAAGGGGTCAGTGAGGGGCAGGGGAGAAGGAGGGGAGAGGAAACTGAGATTGACATGTAAAACAATGTTGTTTCTAAAATAAATTGAAAAAGGATAGAAATGCTTCCTGAACCAAAATAAAAAACAATGCAAAGAAAAAGAAACAATATTTTAAATCTGATCCCATGGCCTATAGCACATAACTGGGAATCTGCCATATGTACCTGTACAGCACCTTTTACACTTGAGCTATCTCTGCACATCAGAAACTCCTTTTCTCCCTGGAACTTATCTTCAATGAATCACATCATTGTGGTTATTTGCAATACTAAGTTACAAGCATTTTAATAAAGTACTCATGAAAGACAATCCACATAACCATTTTTCTACATGTTCCTAAGATATTTGCAACATTTGTAATACAAACATGAAAACAGAATACATTATTCAGAACTTCTAGAAACCAAATCTATAGTTTTCTAATGTGTTTTCCCACTGCAACCAAAAGCAACGCCCACATGTGAACACTTGACAGTGATGCTGCAAGAATTATATCCCCCCATCGCATGACTACAGATTCTCCCATTACTCAGTAAATCCATCCTGAGAAGCACAGAGGACAAAGGCCATTGCCCAGGTCACTACATATACCAATGGAACTGCACTCTGTCTCATGTTCCATTCAAGTCCCAACCGAGTTGAAAGCTCACTGGGTGTTGGTGGCACACACCTTTAATAACAGCCCTTGGGAGGCAGAGGCAATAAGGTCTCTGTCAGTTCACACCAGACTTGTCTACAAGGTGAGTCCCAGTACAGCCATGAATGTTTCAGAGGGAAAACTTTTCTTGAAAAACAAGTAGTCAATAACTAACTAAATAAATAAATGAAATGATGGCTCAAAAGACTTGCTCTGAAATCCATATATTCACCCTGGTATACCTTGTGTTTTTTCCTACAATTCAGTTCAGCAAAGCCAGAAGATAACAATGGTAAGAAACCACAAAACACCTTCCACTAGTTATCCTGACAGAAAACTTCCCCCAGAACCCCCATATCAATTGACTCAGATATCACAGTCCTTCCACCTCTGTCCTTACAGCACAGTAGACAGAGCCCTAGCCTAGAAAGTTTGTATTTTAGTAGACATTCCTCCTCCCAGGTATAGCAACCCCATTTCTCATGCAAAGCACAGGGTCCTTTGTGTTCATTATCCATTACACACTCAGTGTTCATTGCAGCAAACCCATTGCCTCATAGCTGGGAAATCCTGTAACCAAACACAGGTCACCTTCACCCAGTAACAGGTGTTACTATGAAACTGAGGTAAAGAAACACAGGCTAGGAATTAGAAAACAATGTAGTTTTGATAGGGCTTGGAGGCAGAAAAGACTGTGTGAATATGATGCATTTATAATCTCAGCCCATGACTGTAGTCACCCCAATCACCAGGCAGATTTGAAAACTTCCTGCAAACTGCATGAAGCTTTATTGTTTTTTACTGAGCTAACACCATGTTAGCTCGGGTCTTTCACCAACTGCCATGGCAGATGGCTAGCAAAGATACCTTGAACTGGCTGCCAAGCGAACTTGTAGGACAGCGTAATGGGAGTGTCTACGGGTATGCACAGGCTCAGGATTGGTGTGCCTCCAGGCTTGGAGGGCTTGCCCTATGTTGATTGGCCAATTGGTTGTTATGGCCCATAGGCCCTCCCAGGGTGGTTGCTATGCTCTGCGAGACATTGCTGTGCACTTTTCCGTAAAGCACACCCAGAGCTATAAAGCATAGTGCCACTAGCTAACTTCTGATTGCTTCCTTACCACAAGGCAGGCACCTAAACTCTAGTGACCAAGGCAAGGTCAGAAAAGCACGTGTCCAGCTGTTATGGCTGCCAAAATGGAGAACTGTTTCCTTCAAGTTTACATTTCATGAACAAACTTATATAGCTCTGACTGTACATTTCCTGGCGTATTACAATTAAAACTTTCCTATTCCGTCCATTAAGCTAGCCAATAATTCACCACAAAATAAAAACTGTTCTCATAACTAACAAAAGACACAAATGAAAACAGGAAACTTACAAGAAATAAATTCATTTAAATGAAAAAGAAAAATATACAAAGCTCACTTTTAATGGATTCAGCACCCCTGGATGGCCTTCCAGGAACCCAGAGAGGAGATGGGAAATGTAGATACAATAAACCATGAGTCTTGTTTCTGGGGGATTGTTTAAGTACTCTGTGGGTGTGTTCATGAGTATCTTTGTGGGAAGCATCATTGTTTGTCATTATTTTGCTTTCTGAGATGCAGCAGGTTTTGGAGAGAGATGTGGGAAAGTAGCTTGGGTGGCAACTCCACTATAAGATTTCAGACTCTTTGGGTATATGGAAGCCAGTGGCTAGAATGAAGCTTTACCATAAAATTAATATGACTATCTAGCTTGTATAGGCAACCATAGTAGGTGGGTGTGGTGATTCCCTGCCCCGCAGGTGGAAGAGATCCAAGAATATTAAAAATTAAAGAGATATTTAAGGACAGAAAGGGAGATGTGTGTTCTGTGGTTTCATGCTGAGGTCAGATGAACAGAAGATACTTTTCTCCTGGTTGTCACAGGGATTTCACACAACCAGGATAGTAAAGAAAGAACCAGATCTCAAAAAAATAGGTCTTCCCCCTTCAGTAGGGTGGAAGATGGCTCCATTGCTTTCAGTTTATTCTGGAAATTCAGAGAGAAATCTAGGCAATTGAATAATAATAGAAAGAGAAGTATTCATGGAAATTTGAATCTTTAGATGTCAATAAGATAGGAAGAATGTGTTAATATGCTCTATTGTTAGACAGCACATCTTCCTTCAGATGCAGGTAGAAAAAAACCACAGCTGCATTATTTATGTTTCTCAACATGAATGGTATGGAAGAGTACATGTTTCCATGTATCTATAGAGTAGATTCATTAGAATGTCTCACAAGCTGTGGTCCCTATAGTCCAACCATGGTTTCCTACCAACGGAAATTTGAAGAATCTTGCAGATTGCTTTTGAGCCTTTAGCTAAATCAAGTGAAGAATGCAGTAATTGTTCAGTCCATGAGGCTGGAAATGTCAGCCTGTCTCCTTATGCACAGAAATTCCAAAGAAGTTGGCTGTAATGCTAGTAAAGGAATGAATTTGGTAGTGAGAAGTACAACAAGCAGGTAAAATGAGAGAGCTTCCTTCTCTAATATTGTTTATGTATGTTGTCTCCTGCCAGAAAGTGAGATCCAGGTTATAAGTAGATCACATTCTCTGTTTGATTACTTATTTTTCTTTTGGTTGTTGTTTTGTGTGTGTGTTTTCAAGAAATTGTTTATGTGTGAGGCCCTGGAAATCATTCTATAGTCCAGACTTGTCTGAAACTTAGAAAGTCCCACTACCTCTTCCTCATGCATTCTGGTGTTAAAGTGTGCACTGCTACCAAGCACCTCAAGGTGGATCTTATCGCCTCACTTGATCAAGATTAATGACCAGTTTTCCTATTTAAAAACCTTTAATTAATTAAAATCCACTCAGGTGTAAGTAACTCTTTGTGAATTAGGTAATTCCAGAATAGCTGTCTCAAACACCAGACAGAAGACATGAGACATTGTCTTGCCTAAAGGAGGCAGGGACAACATGGTAGTCATTCCAAAGCAAAGTTTTCCCAAACAAAGAAGGATGGTTATTATGATAAATGTTGGTGCTTACTATATAATCCAGTACCAATGCCATGGACTGGAATGTTGCTATCACTTCTAGAAGGGGGAGAGTCTTTTTCATCTCAATGAACTAAATTTACAAGCTCATGTCACATAAACATACACTTAGAAAAATATGATGGAGATAAGCCCTCAGAATTTTGCCTGAAAAAGTGTCCCTTGACTGAACTAGATCTTATCACCTTAAAAATCAATATTAACTACCACGCAAAATTGATATACCTTTCTGGGTAGAAAGAGAAAACCTTCCTAATTTAGTGATATCGCATATAACAATGAGCAATGTTTGATGACAAAAATAAAAAAAAATGAGGATGGATTTACTCCTTTCCCAGATGTAACCAGTAATTTTCTTAGGATTACAAGGACAGAATTGTGAATCTCATGTAGTGTACGGCATAGTCCAGAAGTCTTCTGACCCATGTTTTTATCTTATTATATCAGAATCTCTGCCAAGTCCAAGCAGAAACAGACCAATGATCTTTTTATCAAGGAGAAGCATAGAAAGAGACAGAGACAAATAGATGTCTATTTGTGAGACAGTGAGACATACACAGAGAGAAAGGCACACACACACACACACACACACACACACACACACACACACACACACAGAGAGAGAGAGAGAGAGAGAGAGCTACCTAAGAACCCACTGAAATATAAGATACAAACAAAGTCACCAAAACTGTGATATTCCTTTGTATCAATTCTTTTTTAACCAAAATATTTTTTTTCCTTTTTATCTAGAAACATGCTTGTTTTACATATAAATTCCAGGTCCTTCTTCCTTCCCTCCTACCCTGTCCCCACCATCCCCCTATTAATCCTTTATGCTCCCCAAGTAGGATGAGGCCTTCCACGGGGAATCTTCAAAGTCTGTCATATCAATTGTAGCAGGGCCTAGGCTGAGAAAGTATCTCTCTCTGTGGAATGGGCTCTCAAAGTCCATCCGTATACTAGGGATAAATACTGACCCACTGCCAGAGGCCCCACTGAAATTATTTTTAAATATTCCAATTTAATCAACTTACTTCTCTACCCATAAAATACCTGTTGAAATGTCTCACCGCCCTTTCAAGTTCTTTATCTACTCTACTCATAAAAGCAATCCTGCAAATGGCACACTGTTACACCCTCAGTTATCTGAGATTCAAAGTAGAGTGACTTCCCTCAAGATCGTCCAACTTACAAATGGCAAGGAGGGGACTAGAGCCCAGGCCAGAAGTACAGGTCTCCTTCCAATATCCTGATCTCCCTTTATCTCTACCGCCCCTTCACTTTCTAAGAAGTTAAGGAGAAGAATGAAAGGACTCAGTAAGAATTCTTGATCCTAAAGGCAGACATGGTAAATTAATGACTTCAAAAGAACATCTTCCTGAAACAGCTTTTTTCTTCCCCCTGACTTGCCAAGGACAAGGAATGATTTGCAAGATTGAATTTAAACCTCAGGATCCTGTTAGCTGTGGAATAAAAAATTCCATCTAAACCTAAAACCAAGGCCTTTGCAACCTCCAAAGTCGGACTGTCTCCACCTTCGCGCTTACCATCTCAGCTTCTGCAACCAATGAGTGATGACAGAAGGAAAGAAACTTCTGAGGGTACAGTACTTGGCCAACAAGGCCAACTGGCCCTCGCTGCTCAGTGTTAGAAACCATTCATCTCTCCCCACCTAACTGTCATCGGGAATCGAGTCTTCAAAAGTCTGTCTGTGTCAGGCATTCCGGTTTAAAACACTGAGACACAAAGACCCTCAGTTCTGAGCAGTCCCGAGTCACGAATGGCCACACTGCTGGGTCTGCTCTCAGCACACTGTAGTCAGAAATGGAAAGACGTGGACACCGCCCCAAACTCGGCCAAGTCCCCGGGCAGAGCCAAGAAAACCAGGCCCCTGCCGAGGCGCCTCCTCCGTCTCCACCGCAGCCCTCGGCCTCTGCAGCCTAGGAGACAGCTCCCGCCCGCCCGCCCGCCCGGGGCTCGCCTCGGGGGCCGCCGCCGCCTGGGTCCCCGCCCCCGGCTCCCGCAGGATGCACGGGCAGCCCGCGCTTCCCACAGCCGCCCCCGCTCCTCGCGCTCCCGCCCGCGGCCTCCACTCCCCCCGTTCTGCGCGGTGTCGCTCAGCTTGACTTTCTTGTCCAGACTCCCAGGGGTCTCCATGGCCGAGAAGCGCGGATGCCCAGCAGCTGAGCGAGCGCCCGGGAGCGGAGGCGGGGCCGAGAGGCCGGAGGCGGGGCCGAGCAGAGAGCAGGGGCGGGGCCGAGAGGCCGGAGGCGGGGCCGAGCAGAGAGCAGGGGCGGGGCCGAGAGGCCGGAGGCGGGGCCGAGCAGAGAGCAGGGGCGGGGCCGAGAGGCCGGAGGCGGGGCCGAGCAGAGAGCAGGGGCGGGGCCGAGAGGCCGGAGGTGGGGGGCAGAGCAGAGAGCAGGGTAGAAGATGGCTACATTGCTTTCAGTTTATTCCTGAAATTCAGAGCAAACTCTAGGCAAATGAATAATAATAAAAATTGTAGTATTTATGGAAATTTGAATCTTTAGATGTCAATAAGCTAGGAAGAATATGTTAATATGCTCTATTGTTACACAGCACATCTTCCTCCAGGTGCAGGTGGAAAAACAAACACAGCTGCATTATTTAAGTTTCTCTGCATGAATGGTATGGAAGAGTACATGTCTCCATGCATGGAGATTCATTAGAATGTCTCACAAGCTGTGGTCACTATATTCCAACCATGGCTTCCGACTAATGGAAATTTCAAGAATCTAGTAAATTTTTTTTGAGCCTTTAGCTAAATCAAGTGAAGAATGCAGTAATTGTTCAGTCCATGAGGCTGGACATGTCAGCCTGTCTCCTTATACACAGAAATTCCAACGAAGTTGCCTCTAATGCTATTAAAGGAAAGAATTTGGTAGTGAAAACTAGAACAAGCAGACTAAAAAAGAGAGCTTCCTTCTTCAATATTGTTTATATATGTTGGCTCCTGCCAGAAAGTGAGATCCAGGTTATAAGTGGATCATTTTCTCTGATTGATTATTTATTTTTGTTGTTTTTGTTGTTCTTTTGTGTGTGTTTTCAAGAAATGTTTTATGTGTGAGGCTCTGGAAATCACTCTATAGTCCAGACTTGTCTGAAACTCAGAAACTCCCACTACCTCTCCCTCCTGAATTCTGGTGTTAAAGTGTGCACTGCTACGAAGCACCTAAAGGTGGATCTTATCACCTCAGGTGACCAAGATTAATGATCAGCTTTCCTATTTAAAAACCTTTAATTAATTAAAATCCCTTCAGGTGTAAGCAACTCTTACACCTTCGAGTAATAAGCCACAGCAACTATGGGTCTTCATTTGTTTTCCCACTGTTGCTGGAGTTTTAAGGCAAATCATCAGCTCCTATAGCCCCATCAGGCAGGGATCAGCCCTCTGTCTCAACTAAGTTGTGGTTCTGCAATGGGGCCAGAAGCAGTTCTTGTTGCCTGAAGGGAATGATCTGGTACCCATGATCTGGTGTGTGTGTGTGTGTGTGTGTGTGTGTGTGTGTGTGTGTGTGTGATGTGATTACAGGTTTTTAGACCATGAAAGTTATGTGAAGACAAGGAGTCTAATCCATGAATATAATTTTGGCCCAACTAGTAAAACAGTAGACCCATTAAATTCTTTTTTAAAAAGTTTTTTTGGGATAGGGTTTCTCTATATTGCTTTTAAAGTTGTCCTGGAACTCACTCTGTAGACCAGGCTGGCCTTGAACTCACAGAGATCCCCTGCATCTGCATCCCGGGTGCTGGGATTAAAGGTGTGCACCAGCATTATCCCATAAAATTCTAATATCCCAGGGAATCACGTTGTGGGAAAAGTCTTGAGTCTTCCAAATGAGAATGTCTCTGTTGAAGAATCATTTACTTCTTATCTGATCACCTTACAGAATAAACAGGAACGGAGATTGTGGGAATGTTTCAGAGATGGTTAAACATCATTATCTGGCTGCATTGGATTATTTAGTTTTGCATATATTTGCCTTCAACCAAAGCCTGTTAAGACACCCAAGGATTGACTATTTCTCATATATGTTCTTTATTGTTTCAAATTAGTCAAAGTGAATAAATAGGATTTATTTTTTACTAATTTTGTCATTTCCCATTTGTAATAGTTTTCTTCTGTTTTTATGAGAATAGTAATACTGTGACTCCCTGTCTGGCCTAGAAGTCACACTGTAGCCTAGGCTCTTCTAGGACATCTGAGAACTCTGTCCATCTTGACTCCAGAGTGCCTGCATTATAGTTGGACATGTCACTAGGTAAGTTGGGTCATTTATTTGGCTTCCTGAGGATTGATGACTGAGCCTGGAAGGTTAGGGTGGCCAGGACACAGGCTCTGGTCCTAATTCCAGTAACAGAACAATGTAGCCACCAAATGCAGTCTTTCATTCATAAAGTCCACTGTCTCCCAACTATGAGAAATATTATTTTCCTTATCATTCAGTCTGTTGTAACTCATCAAAGGACCCTGGAAGAATTCTGTCTTATTCTGCAGATGGTGAAAGCCAGATTCACAGAGATAAGTTCATTATGAATCTAGTCAAGTGAAACTCTTCCTATCACTCATCCCATCATTCTAATGTCTCACTAAGTGAAGTTGAAGCCACCTAAGCCATGCAGAGTGGCAGAGGTCTGTACTCCTGGTACTTAGAAAATGGTTGTAGGAATTTCACACTTTCAAAATCATGCATGATGAAAATGGTCAATGGGGAACAAAATGAAAATATTCAATTGGGTATGGGGGGAGGACCACAGAGGAAAGGGAGTCCATGACCTGTTTCAGGACAGTGTCTCCAATCTTCCCTGAAGCTCCAGGACTTCAGGGCTATGGCACGAGCAATTCTTAGCTAAGGTATTTACCACCCCATGATTCCTATTCTTTTTTATGAATTTCATTTAAATTAGAAACATCTATTTTAGACATCAATCCCTGTTCCCTCTGTGTCCGACCTTCCCTTGCCCCCAACACTCCCATATTCCATTCTCCATCCACTCTCCCAGCTTGGTGATGCCTTGAATAGGTAATCATCTAAATCTGTCATTTTATTTGGGGCAAGGCCTAGGGCATCCCCCATGGTTCTAGACTAAAAGTGTATTCCTTCATGGGAAATTGGCTCCCAAAGACCATTCCTACAATGGGGGTGAATACTGATCTACTACCAGAGGCAACATACATTGCAAGGCCTCCAAACTGACGTCAACATTCAGGTAGCCTAAGTCTGTCTTATGATGGTTTCCCAACTGTCACACCGTTGTACATGTATTATTCAGGTCAGCTGTTTCTGTGGGTTTCCCCAGCACGGTCTTGAAGACTTTGCTCATCACTCCTCCCTCTCTGAAACTGGATTTGCAGAGTTCAACTCAGTGTTTACCTGTGAATCTCTGCTTCTGCTTCCATCAGCTACTGGATGAAGGCTATATCATGGCATATAAGGTAGTCATCAATCTCATTATATGGGAAGTACACTTAAGGTAGCCTCTCATCTGTTGCTTAGATTCTCAGTTGGTGTCATCCTTGTGGAGCTCTTGATATTTCCCTAGTGTCAGATTTCTCTTTAAACCTACAATGGCTCCCTCTATTATGTTATCTCTTATCTTGCTCTCCTATATTCTTCCCCAGACTCAATCTTCATGCACCTTCTCCCCACTCCTCTGTCCCCTTCTCTTTCTCCTTCTTCTCTCTCCCCTCCCTGAATGCTCCAAACTTGCTCAATAACCATTCTTTCCCCTTCTGCAGGGGGCAATGATGGGCTTTTTAAGGGTGGACCCTGAACTGAGGTGAATACAGGGGAATGTGTGCCTGTGGTACCCTGAGGGCAGGGTTTGTAATGGTGCTACCAAACACCATCTGGACTCACACAGGTGTTCTCCACCTGCACCTCCCTGTTATCATGGAAGCTATACCCAACCAGCTTTCTCCAACTTCTCAAGGAACAAATGCCTGAGGTACACAGGATGGCAGCTAAAGGAGTACTTCACCCATAACTTCTGCTGTGAGCCCACCAATTACAGATTCCACCCCTCCCCACATTGTCCCTTATCAGAAGAATGAAGCCAGACTTAAATAAACACCCCTATACCCAGGGAGTCTGAGTTGCTTAGGTGGAAGCCCAATGGATTCTATATCTATCCAAAGAGTTTGCAATGTTTGGTAGCACTGCTCCAAACGCTGCCCTTAAGGTGCCTTGAGGATGGCCCTTTACCTGGAGTCACCTCAGTACAGACTCTGTACTTAAAAGCCCACTATTAAAAGCTCCGACCCCAGGGATGGTAAAAACCCTCACCTCAGGATTCTTATGTTTTCTGGGTTTTTTTTTTGTTGTTGTTCTCCTAGGGCCACACAGGAATTCTTTGTTCAGATGAAACTATTGTGATCTGTCTCTACTGTTCACTTGGTCATGACTAGCCAAACAGAGCCTCTAGTGGATCTGCATGTCATATTGGAAGGATCTTTTTGTTCTCTGTTGTACCTTTGGTTCTGAGTAAAAGAACAGAAGGTAGAGAAACATGGGGCAGTCTCTATCTAACTCACTCTCTGTTAGGTGTAGATCCCATCATAAATATAGAGACTACACATTCAGGGGAAGGAACACAATGGAAGCTCTTTGTTGTTTAAATGGTTCCATAAAAAACACTACAAAAGAGAGAGTTAAGAATGCAAAAGGAAATTTTTGTAATGCGTCTTTACACTGAGGGCAGGTGAACTGAAGGTGCTTTTACCTAGTTGTCTCAGGAACTTCTGACAATGAGGAAAGACAAGTAGGAACCAGATCACAAAGAGAATAGTAGGTCTTTCTCCCATCAGAAAGTTAGATGATGACTCCATTGCTGTAGAAGTTTTATTGCTCAAACTCAAAACAAACTCTTGGCAAATGCATAATAAAGAAAAGAGGTGTCTTCCTGGAAAGTTCAATATTTAGACAGTAATGGAGTCAGGCAGATAGTGTTTATAAACACTAATTTTGGCCAGCACATCTTCCTCAGTGAGCAGGTTAAAAAAATCAACAAAAAATTATATAAATATATAAATATAATTATTCAAGGTTCTCTACATGAACAAGACATATAGAATCGATTTCTCCATGTATGTAGAAAGTGAATATATTAGAATGTCTCACAGGCTCTGGTCCAGCTCATCTAAGCATGGCTGCCTACCAATGGAAATTTGAAGAGCACAATAGTTGTTTAGTGCATCAGGCTGGGTGTCTCAGCTGGTCTTCATAATACACCAAAATTCAAAGACATAGGCTCTAATGCTAGTAAAGGAGTGAATTTGGTAGCCACATGTAAGGTAAGCAGAGAGAGAGAGAGGGAGAGAGAGAGAGGGAGAGAGAGAGAGACAGCTACCACCAGATGGTGCAAGCCATAATAAATGTGAATCTTATTCTTTATGTGTTTTGTTTTTTTGTTTGTATTTTGTTTTATGTTGGTGTTTTCAAGTCAGGGTTTACCTGTGTAGCCCTGGAACCAGTTCTATGGACCTGGCTGGCTCAAACTCACAAAATGTGACTGCCTCTGCCTCCTGAATGCTTGGGTTAAACATGTGTGTTGCGGCCAAGCAGCTAAATGTGGGTCTCATCAACTTTTTCAATTCACGGTTTCTCTGTGTGGCTTTGACTGTCCTGGAACTCATTCTGTCAGTCTGACCTGGATCTCATAGATATCTGCCTGCCTTTGAAGGTGCTGCAGAAGTGTGGTTGCTCTGCTATATTAAAATGCTGGAACTTTGTCAAGCAGCAGTGGTTACCATGTCTTCTACAACATTATTTCACAACATATATTCATGTGCTATAGACATATATGAAAGTGATTATTATTTTAAATTTCATGCTTATTCATGTCCCCTTTATTTTACCATGGGGGCACTTCATCTGGAAGTACTGCTTTCAAGTCAATTATACAGAGATGCTTCATAATGTCATGGCAATGAGTTATTAAAAACAAAACAATTTTTGTTACATATGTGTGTGTGTCTAATATTATTACAGGTTTTTAGACCATGACAATTAAGTGGAGACCAGAATTCAACTTGGCGTGATCAATTTTTGGCCTAAAACTAGTGAAACAGTAGACCCGTAAAATTCTGGGAATCTTATTGTGGGGAAAGTCTTGATTTTGCCAAGAGAGAATGTGTCTATTGAAAAAACATTTACATCTTATCTGACCACGTGGCAGTGTAAACATGAACTGAGAATTTGGGAGTATTTTAGCAATGGGGAAAATTTACTATTTGGCTTGATATGATTTATTATTATTATTATTATTATTATTATTATTATTATTACTTATTTATCACTCTTCTTATTCTCCTCTGTTCTTCCAACTCAATCTTCCATCTCCCTTATGTCCTCCTTTCCACTACTCTGCTCCCATTCTATTTCTTCTATGTCCCTTTCCAATCCCCCAATGCTCCCAACTTTCTCAGGAGCCCTTGTCACTTTCCATTCTTTAGGGCACAATGGCAGGCTTTTTAAGGGATGAGTGTGAACTTAAGTGAATCCAGGAGCGTGCCAGCTCTTGGAATCCTGAGAGCGGTGTTTGTAATGATGCTAGCAAACATTGCCTGGGCTCACACCAGCCTTTCTCTACCGGCACTGAAATATTATTCCAGAAGCTTCACCAAACCTCCCTTCTCCACCTCAAGGAAGAGATGTCTGACGTCTACAGGATAGCATCTGAGCACACCAATTCCTGACTTCCCCCTCTCCACAACTTTTTTTGTCAGCAGGAAGAAGCCACACTTAAACTGAGGACCCTAAAGCTAGGGAATCAGGGTTGTTTACGTACAAGCCCTACTGACTTCTATATCTATGCAAAAAGGTTAGAATACTTGGTAGACTTGTGTCAAAGCCCGCCCTCAAGGTTTCAAAGTGGGCCCTCACCTGGAATCATTTCAGTCCATGCTCTGATCCTAAAAAGCCAAGTATTTTCAGCTCTACCCCGGGAGCTGTTAAAAGCCCCACCTCAGGATTCACCTCATGGCTTCCTGTTTTCTTTTCACCTGGGGTCACATGGGAATACTTGTCTTAGATTAAATCATTGGGCTGTGTCTTTTCTGTTCACCTGTTCTGTCTCTCAGGGATCATTAGTGAATTAGTCTCTGGCAGACCTGCCCTTCAGTTGGGAGCCATATTTCAGAATCTGCTGTAATGTGCCTTTGATACTGTATACCAAACATGACGGAGAAGAACCATGCAGTGAGCTCTCTCTCTCTCTCTCTCTCTCTCTCTCTCTCTCTCTCTCTCTGGGTTTCAGATTGCATCAGCAGAGCAGAAACTGCATATTCACGAGAAGGAAGGCTACAGCAGCTCTTTATTATCATCCCTGTCAGTTGTTCCCCAATCAAAAACCCACTTATCATTTATCTTGGGTCTGGTGAACTCATTAACACTCCAACTTCACATGAAACAATAAAATTTTATTGAAACTAAAGAGAAGTATGAAGTCCTTACAATATTGTTTATATGAATTGGGATTTCCCTTTCATGAGTTTTTCTCTATTACCTTACATCAAGATGACAAAAGAAGAACTTTAAATGTGCACAGGGTTAGAGACATGGAAAAGCAAATTTATGGTAAGTTCCTTGCCAGGGCTTAGGTCAAGATTTTGAGAAATTTCTGTAGATCCTGCTGCAGGAATACTCAAGGGTATAATCTTCTGGGAACAAGCATGAACATTCACAAATTCACACATTAACATCACATAATTAAAATTAAATAAAATCTCTAACCAAACTGATTTTCACAGGTGCATATTTTCTCTGGTAGCATTCCTTCCTGTAACTCAGATATTGAAGCATTTAAAGTCTTAACATTTTCTCTTCATCATGAATTGGTTTATGTCACAAAATGCATGCATGTAAAATTGATTTTAGAGAAATCGAAAGATCTAAATGAGGGGTTTTTAATATAATTAAAAAGTGAAATCAAAAAAGGGTTACCTTATCAGAGAATTCTTAGGACTTTTGTCCACATGAGCTTGCAGGTGCAAACAAAATAGAGACATTACGCTTGAGCAAATTGTTGACACTTTTCAGATCTTTTTTTCTCTTCAGAATCTTGTGTAACTAAATGTGTGTTGGCTGAACATGTTGCCAAATCCTTTATAGTAGCTTCCCTTCAGCACAGATTTTCTTATGTCCTAAAAGTTTATTATGATATGCAAAGTGAACAACTTTACCATACTGGTTATGTTTATAGTGTTTCTATGCAGTGTGATTTTTTTTCATGATTGTGAAGATTGATGATACATACAAAGGCTTTACCACACTGATTATATTCACAGGGTCTATCTCAAGTGTATGTTCTTTTATGTCTTACAAGATTGAAATGTCCAGAAAAGGCTTTACTACATTTACAGCATTCATAGGTTTTCTCTCCAGTATATGTTCTTTTATGAGTTATGAGAATTAAGTGTTGCATAAAAGCTTTACCACATTGATGGCATTCATAGTGTTTTCCCCCTGTATGTGTCCTATTATGTCTTTGAAGGTGACTATGAACTGCAAAACATTTGCCACATTGAATAAATTCATAGGGCTTCTTTCTAGTATGTGTTCTTATATGCATTTGGAGTTTAGAGTGTTCACAAAATGCTTTACCACATTGATTACATTCTTAGAGTTTCTCTCCGGTATGTGTTCTTTTATGAATTATGAGATTTCTGTGTTGTGAAAAAGCTTTACCACATTGAATACATACATAGGATTTCTCTCCAGTATGTATTCTTTTATGTGTTTGGAGATTACTGACACGTGAAAATGCTTTACCACATTGACTACATACATAGGGCCTCTCTCCAGTATGTGTTCTTATATGCATTTGGAGTTTAGAGCGTTCACAAAATGCTTTACCACATTGATTACATTCATAGGGTTTCTCTCCGGTATGTGTTCTTTTATGAATTATGAGATGGCCTTGTTGTGAAAAAGCTTTACCACATTGAATACATACATAGGGTTTCTCTCCAGTATGTATTCTTTTATGTGTTTGGAGATTACTGACACGTGAAAATGCTTTACCACATTGACTACATACATAGGGCCTCTCTCCAGTATGTGTTCTTATATGCATTTGGAGATTAGAGGGTTCACAAAATGCTTTACCACATTGATTACATTCATAGGGTTTCTCTCCGGAATGTGTTCTTTTATGAATTATGAGATGGCCTTGTTGTGAAAAAGCTTTACCACATTGAATACATACATAGGGCTTCTCTCCAGCATGTATTCTTTTATGTCTTTGGAGATTACTGACACGTGAAAATTCTTTACCACATTCACTACATACATAGTGCCTCTCTCCAATGTGTGTGCTTTTATGGGTTTGGAGACTACTGACATGTGAAAATGCTTTACCACATTGATTAAATTCATAAGGTGTCTCTCCACTATGGGTTCTTACATGTCTTTTAAGCTCACCATGACTTGCAGAGACTTTACCATACTGATTACATTCATGTGTTTTCTCTACAGTATGTGGCATTTTATGGAGTTGGAAACAACTGTGACATGCAAAGACTTCATCATGTTGAATATATTCATGTGGTTTGTCTCCAGTATGATTTTTTTCATGCCTTTGAAGATGCCTGTAACACACAAAGTTATTATTTTGGTTTTTTTTACACATTGAGTGTATTCACGGGTTTCTCTTCTGTATGGCTTCTTTAATTCCTGCAAAGATAGTTGGCACATGTAATGGCTTTACCACATGCCTTATACTGATGAAAATTAGCATATGTATCAATTAATTTTATCATTTTATTTACTGTAAATAGGAATAAGATCATAACTTTTACATTTATGATGCTTCACTTCAGGACAGGTTGTTTTATGTCTTTGAAGATAACCTTGGTAGATAGAAAGAACCCTTATTTCATGGCCCATGTTTGTGCCATCATTTTCATGTGGGATTTTTCACATATTTGAAAAGAACTGGAGGAAATCAGAGGTTTGCCATACTTATTGTATTCATAAGTTTTCCTATAGTGAGAATCATACTATATTGGCAGAATGTACCATGACAAATGGAAGTCCTCATACATTCCAATGCTCATAGGGGTTTTATGCAGTGTGCTTCTTGTTATCTTTCCAATGAAGTTGGAAAACCAATTAATTGTAAACTTTGATGACATTCAAAAAATCTACATACAGTGGGATTACTAAATATCTTTCATATCCTTTAATTGTCCTTATAAGGAGAGAGAGGGGTAAGTAGAAGTACATTGCTCCTTTCCATATTCCATGCTCACATGGCTTGTATTCTTAGTGATATAGGATATTCTTTGTTTCCTTTTTGGATTTCAAGACAGGGTTTCTCTGTGTCTTTGGAGGATGTCCTGGAATTAACTCTTCTATACCAGGGTTGTCTCGAACTCATAGAGATCTGTCTGCCTCTGCCTCTGGAATGCTGGGATTAAAGGTAGGCACTACCTCTGCCTTTCTGGACATGATATTCTTATTAAAGTAAGAATAACAAAGAAAAGGTTTCCACATTGAATTCACATAGTTTGACTTTCTTATACTCATAGACATGTGGTAAAGGGATAAAGGATTTTCTACAACAGCCTTCTTGACTCTCATATACTTATCCTTCCAAACAACTTAACAAAGCTGCAAATATATGAGTAATAACAGCTTTACTATAGACAATTTTTCCTAGAAGGTCAGGGATATATACTTATCTCCTATTCAATATGTATACCATTTAAAATATCTGTGTGGTATGAAACTCACTGGATATTCATTTCTAAAGCACAGCTCTCAATCAGCTATTATTCAAATAGTGGTATCTGTTAAGGCCTTGTATCCTTGTCTACTTTTACAGAAGAATGCATTGAAAACACTGAACACCTAACTCACACTGAGGTACATGTTGCTGTTCAAAATTAAGAGTCATTAATATAGTTTAAGCTTTGTTAATTTACACCGTTGCTTTTATTTAAATCTTCCAGGACCCATTAGAATTTCTTCTTAGTCAAATATTTATAATCTTGCATATGAAAATTACCTTCTTTGTCTTCTAGAAATTTGACAATGTTCCTTAATAGTATGCTCTTCCCAACTGTAGCCTAAAATATAACACCAGAAAATACATGATATACTAATGGAAGTTGTCGAAAATTTAAGGTAATATCTTCAAAGAAACTTATATCTATGACTTATTCACCCAATTTTCCCTTTTCTCAGTTGAAATTACAGAAGAGTATAAATAGCAAAAAGCAGTTGTCCTCTTATTTTAAATCATGAAGTAAAATGATATCTTACCTATGTCAGTGAGGTTCCTGTAGGTATCCAGCATCACATCTTTGTAGAGATTTTTCTGTGAGTTATTCAACAAAGCCCACTCTTA
>NW_023276808.1:4842173-4860178 GCF_003668045.3 Cricetulus griseus
TAATACAAATAATACTGCTATGAACCTAGTTGAACAGATGTCCTTGTTGTATGAATCTTTTGGCTATATACCTATGAGTGGAATTGCTGTATCTTGCGGTAGATTGATTCGAATTTTCCTGAGGAACTTCTGTAATTATTTCCAAAGTGGTTGTACAACTTTGCATTTCCACCAGCAATGAAGGAACACTGTTTACCCAATCCTCTCCACCATTAACTGTCATTGGTGTTTTTGATTTTAGCCATTCTGACAAGAGCAATATGCTACCTCTGTTTTGTTCTGATTTACATTTCCCAGATTGCAAAGTATATTGAGCACTTTCTTTAGTGTCTTTCAGCCACATGTTTTTCCTTTGGTGCTAACCTGAGTTTCTCTCCTAAGCTCCCAAAAAGATAGACAGTGGCCTAAGGGTAACAGCAAAATCAGTACATTACCAGAGGAGCTTTTACTTTCATTCATCCTTTCTCCAAATACTTTAAGGGATCAATTCATTTCAACCCTCAGGACTTCTATCATCTTCATAACTAAGGTCTTAATTGTGCTTCAAGTATGTTTGAATACTCATGACTTGCCGTGGAACTATAGCCAGAGTCTGGTAGTGCCTTTTTGCTCTGGTGGCTGGTGGCTGTGTTTTTATTAGGGTGCCCAGTCATCTTGCTTTGAGATGTTTGAAGGTCTAGGTGCTGATGTCCCAGTTTTTCTTTGTTGGAAGGGCGTTTTTTTCCTTGGCTTCTATTTGTTCACTGAATTTCTGATCTGTGGGCCTATGTTTTAACAGGGCTTCTCTCCCCAATTTGGGGGCTGGAAATCTTGGTGTAGGTTTGTTCATTGTTCCAGCAGGGTGCAAGTAGTGGAAAATGGTTTGAGCCACCACAATGTGGCCCTACTACTCTTTAGACTGCATCAATCTAGTGTAGCCAAGCTTTGCCTAGAAATCACAGAGATCCACTTGCCTCTTCTTCCCAAATGCTGGTTTTAAAGGTGTGTTCCACCATGACCTGGCGTCTATGTTTAAATTCTGCCTGGCTGCAGACTCTGGTCTTCAGTCAAGGATTTTTGTTTTGTTTTGTTTTATTTTGTTGGTTTTTTTCCTTTGTTTGTTTGATTTAGACAGGGTTTTTCTGTGTGTCTTTGGAGCCTGATCTGCAACTTGTTTGAATTCACAGAGATACACTTGCCTCTCTCTCTCTCAAGTGCTAGGATTAAAGTCATGTGCCGCCACCAAATGGCAAGTTTCACTTGTTAATGCACAAACATCATACAACAACATTTCTAGAAACCATTTAAAGCCTCCACAATATTGATGCCATAAGGATCCTATTAAAGTGGTGGGGAACATCCTTCATAATACATTATCAGAGAGCTTTTAAAATTCTGACACCACCAGCTACAATAGCATGATTAAGGAAAGTCGAGTTCAGGGAAGAAAAGGAATTTATGATCTTCAGGTATGCATGGTGTTGGGTGGGTGGATAGTGCAGATTCCACATGTTTTGCCATGATACACGTGGCAGAAAATGGACCTTAAATTATTCTACGTTATTTTCTGTGTGTGCATCAGTGGTCTTAGGTTTGCTCAAACCACTAGAGGACATGAGAGTTTGCAGAACCATAGCAAGAGTTTACCCTCATTTTTGGAGAGCTCTAGACAATGGGTCCTCTCTCTTTTGAAGAAATATCAGTAGCAGGAAGGTTAGAAGCAGAGTAGCTGAAGGTAATTTTGTGTTAATTTTATGGGATTTGTGAAGACTGTTTTTGTCTGGGGTGGAGGTCAGGATCAGGGATCTTGTTCTGTGTCTTGAACCACACTGACACCCTATGGGAGGTGCTCTTGTTACTCTGGCCTTATTAGCCAATCAGAACACCATGTGACTTTGAAGTCAGAAGTGGTGCAGGGCCCGTCAGGCCGCAGGATCAGGCTGGGCTTTGAAGAGAAACTGGCTCCAGTGTTTTTGTGTGCTGTGCTTTGAGAAAGGACAAACTGGAAAACCACAACATGGTGAGGAAGGGTTACTGTTTCCAGATGGGGAATGGCAGATGATGAAGTACTGGAGCTGGTGTAATGGGTATTCCCTGGATCTTTGTGGAAAGCTGCAGCCAGACTCCCTGTCCTGTGATGCCCCATGCATTCCTTGAAATGCCCTGCAAACAGAGGAATGCCTCTCAATAACTTTCCTCTCTGGACTGAGTGTGCTCTGAGCATTGGGCACAGGGAACAGTGTGTAGAAACATTTTGTAGTAAACTTCAATATGGTTTTTTTTGGTTTTTTGAGACAGGGTTTCTCTGTGTAGCTTTGGAGCCTATCCTGGCACTCGCTCTGGAGACCAAGCTGGCCTTGAACTCACAGAGATCCACCTGCCTCTGCCTCCTGAGTTCTGGGATTAAAGGCATGCACCACCAAGGCCCAGCTCAATATGCTTTTGATGCACATATTGAAAGCCAGTTGCCAAACTTGAAAAGGTCTATTTTCTTCAGTACCTTCTATACACATTCAGCACTTTGCATTTCAGCTTTTTTTCCTTTGGTTTTTGGAGACAGGCTTTGTCTGTGGCTTAGGAGCCTGTCCTGGAACTAGGTCTTGTAGACCTGTCTCATCGGGAACTCACATAGATCTGCCTGCCTCTGCCTCCTGAGTGCTGGGATTAGAGACATGGGCCACTAAAGATGCCCATAAATGGTATTCTTTCTCTTTTATTGGTTATTTGAGAAAGAGTTTCTTGCTCTGTAGTTTTGGAGGCTGTCCTAGAACTCACTCTGTACACCATGCTGCCCTCAATCTCACAGAGATCCAACTGTCTATGTCTCTGAGTGCCGTGATTAAAGGCATGGGGCACCACCCCCTGGCCATAATTTATTTATTTGTATTTTTAGTTTAGACACATCAATTAAATGTTTTCTTTGTAAGAGTTGGCAAGTTTTGAGTGACGTTGTTGTGCAACCTTAATCCCAGCATTTGTGAGTTAGTGGCAGGCAGATATCCATGATTTTGAGGCCAGGCAATCCACGGAGACCCACAACAGCCAAGGTTGTTACACAGAGAAACCCTGACTCAAAAAACAAAACCCCTAACAAATATGAACCTAAAAGTATTGCCATGGTTTATGGTGTTTATTCACAGCAATAAAAACCTAACTAGGACAAAAGTTGTTAACAGGGACTGGGCTATTGCTGGCATGGTCTCGCCATACCATCCAATTTTTCTGATGTGTTTACTATTGTGTTCATCTCCTAGCTTGCCTCTCCCTTTATATCTGTTTATTAGTATTTCTTTCTCAATGCTAAATGATATTTAAAGGGACAATAAATGGTGCTCATGAACCTCCTATTCAGTTTCCTTATGTGACTGGGTGAATACATGATAAGTACATGTCATGAGATAAGTGTGGAATGACAGATAATTATATGAATATACTGTCAAAGACATAGACATTTACAATGTGAGCATCACATGGGCCTTACTAACTAATCAGACCCTTATGCAACCTGCTAGTCAGAAGTGGTGAAGGGCCCTTCTGGCCACTGTTTTCAGGTGTGGATTTGAAGAGAAATTGGCACCAGTAGTTTTGTGTACTGTGATTTGATCAAGGGAGAATTGGAAAACCAGAACATGGTGAGCAAGGGGCTGCTGTCCCCAGATGGTGATTGACAGATAGTGAGGTGCTGTGATGGTGTGATGGGAACTTCCTGCATCTGGGTGGAAGCCGCATCCACACTCATTGTCCTGTGACATCCCATGCAGTACTTGAAATGCCCTGGATGCTGAGGCAGGGCTCTCAATAACTTTGCTCTGTGGCCTGAGTCTGCTGTAAGCATTGGGATCAGGGAGTAGTTTGTAGAAACATCTTTCCATTCAAATTCAACATGCTTCAATGTGCACCCATGTAAAGCAGGTTGCCAAACATCAAGAGGCCTAGTTTCTTAAGTACCTTCCTTCTAAATTGTTTTTACTTGCATTTAACCTTTACATGTTTTGTAGAGGTTGTAAAAGAAATCTCATTTGTTTGCTACCACTCCACTAGTAAGCTGTGATTTAGAAGAGTATAATAGATAATACAAAGGATTTGCAAATGCTTAGGAGACAGTAAATCTCACAAAGTAGAATGTTGCTGAAGGAAGAGCCTCTAAAACACCCAAAGATAAGTATATGCTAAACAGGCCTGTTAAAGTTTAGGATGCTAGCATACACATTTGTTCACCAGGATTTTCTAGACATTTGTTTGTCTCATTACAAAGGAGACACCCATGATTTACAACCAACCATGATGCCGATTACCATATCAAAGAATTGGCCTATAACAAGCTGCTCACAGACCTATTATAGGGACACAAGCAACCTTAAGTTTACCTGTGGTATAAAGTTCCAGTTGTTTTTTGGAGAAAAGCAGAGTTCTGCCAGATGAGAAATAGGTCACCAGGTGACAAACATGTGAAAATTAAAACAATGTTGTTTTTAAGATTTACTTGATCAAACAAGGCTTTCTTGTTATTTTGAAAAAGGTGGTTTCTTTGTGGCTTTGGAGGCTGTCCTGGAACTAGCTCTTGTAGTTCTGGTCTCAAACTCTCGGATATCCACATGCCTCCTGAGTGCTGTGATTAAAGGCATGAGCCATGCCAGGCATTGGTGGCACACACCTTTAATCCCAGCACTTGGGAGGCAGAGGCAGACAGATCTCTGTGTTTGAGACTGGCCTGGTCTCCAGATCGAGTGCCAGGTTAGTCTCCAAAACTACACAGAGAAACCCTGTTTTGAAAAACCAAAAAAAAAAAAAAACCTATAAAGGCATGAGCTGCCACCAAATGGCAAGCAAGGCTTACATTTAGAACCTCAGTCAGGGAAGAGGAACATTCTTGGATACCTAGTACCAGCCTGAGGCCTAAGTTTGGGCATTTGGCATAAGGACCGGATGTATTGACAATAAAACAGACAGCCTTTTCTATAAACCAGCAATTTTCTTGGGAGAGCAGGTAATAGTCTGGACAAAAGCCTTGTTGGAGAGGCTGCTTCAGATGCAGAGACAGATGTAAATAATATTCAAATTTCTGTCTCTGCAATATTTAAAATTCTTGGTTTGGAGTAGAAGCCAGGGCCAGGGACCCACGTGCTGTGCCTTTAAGTACACCTAATTCTTAAGGAAGTGCTTCTGTCACTCACCACTCACTAGCCAATCAGGAACACCAGGCCAACCTACAGGTCTTGTAGTACAATTCCTGGAGCCATGCTGACGGCTTGGTTTTATATCAGAACAGGTGCCAATGAATTTATTGCTGTGCTGTGAATCCTGCTGTAGGGGATTGTGACAGGAACATGGATGAGTTCAGAAGCCACAGCATGGTGAGTGAGAGGATTCTATCCCAAATGGGGAGGATGGGAAGGGGAACCATGGGATAGAGGGTGGCAGGCCCTCCCTGTGGCTGGGTGGGAAGCTGCAGCCACATTCATTGTTCTGTGAGGCCCCATGTGGTACAAGCAACTCCTAAGGCCCTGTTACTGGTTCCTGAATACTTCACTTTGTGGGCTCCATCTGTGGAAATCATTTTAATCAGGGAGCTTTGTGTGGAAACATCTTTTTACTCATATTTTTACTCATATTTACTCATATTTTTGGTGCATACAGAAGTCAAGTTGCCAAACTTGATCAGCCTAGTTTCTCTAGTGTCTTCTAGAAGTTCTGATCTTCACATTTAACATGTAGGTGTAAGATCCATTTGGAGTCAATTACAGTGCTTGCTGTAATGGCATCGATTTTCTGTCTTGACTATGCCCCCTTTCTGCTGGTCTGGAAAGGCAGAGCTAGAAGGACTGTGCTATCTGGATCATTTGAGCTCTCATCACCTGCTAATATTCTAGGCCCAGATGGCTGGTCCTAGCCAATGAAGGTCTCTGAGAAGGCTTAGCAATCAGGAGTACTGGTGGCATGTCGCTTGTAGTTTCTTTCCAGGATTTTCCTCTCCCTCTGCTCTAGGGCGTTATATGGAAGATGACAAGCTATACCATGGTGATTGTAGGATGTTCAGAAAAGGTCTTCTGAGCTGTTGTTTCTGCTGGGATTCATATGGACCATGAGACAGACTGTGGTTCTCTTGGTCCATGTGGTGACCTGGGCAGTTGTCCTTGTCCTCTGCACCTCCCTTTCTATGGATTTCTTGGATTGCAGGAGACCCCCTGACAAGGGAGGTTATGATACTTTTATTGTGATCATCCTTTGTTTATACACAGTAACTGTGTTTGTAGTGCAGTGGGAGCAGAGAATTAAGAAAAGATAGTATTGTTTCTAGAAGTTCTGAATATTGCATTCACTTTTCAGGTTTTGCCTTATAAATACAACAAATAATTTTAGGAAATGGTAGAAAGATGGTGATATGCATTGTTTTTCAGCAATACATGATTGGAATTTTTTTAATATTCTGCTACCACCAGTCACAACAGTGTGAAGTTTAGTTCCATGAAACAAAAGCAATTTCTGACCTGCAGAGATTTCTCAGGTGTGCATGTTGTTGGGTAGGTAATTAGGGCAGGATCTAATTCTTGGGTCATAATCCATTTGTCAGTAAGCAGATTTTAAATTATTCTTCCATGTTGTTTTGGGATTGGTTCTGGGTTTACCTAAAATCACCAGAGGCATAAAGGGCTGCAGAGCCATAGCAGAAAGTCTCCACCTTTTGCAGAGAGAGCGCTAGTGTATGGATTTCTGTCTTTGGAAGAAATTTCGGTAGCTGGATGGTCAGAATCAGCAGATTAAGTGTGAATTTGAGTTAATTTAATTGTAGTTTTGAAGTCCGTGTTTATTTAATCTCTATAGACACAGATTCATAGGTAATTGGATACCATTGGTCAAAATCACACTTTTCCTGGCTAAGTTTCTTTTGTTCTTTTGATTAGTTGGCTCTATTTTTTAAATTTCTGCTACCACCATGTACAATGACATGTTTGAGAAATGTTGAGTTCCAGGGAACAAAAAGAATTTCTGATCATCAGAATTTTCATGGGTGTGTACAGTTTTGGGTGGCTGGATAGGGGAGATTCCACATGTTGTGTCACAATACATGTGGCAAGAAGCAGATATTAAATTATTCTTCTACATTATTTTCTCTGTGGGCATCAGTGGGGCTGCGTTTAACTCAAATCACAAGAGGAAATGAGAGTTTGCAGAAACATTGCAAGAGATTGCCACAGTTGTAGAGAGTTCTCTAGCCCATGGGGTTTCTCCATTTGGAAAAAAAATATCAGTAGCTCGAGGGTCAGAAGTAAAACAGTTTCAGAGTCATTTTGAGTTAATTTTGTGGGAGTTCTGAAGTCTGTTTTTTTTTAACATTTCTAAACACAAAATCATGGGTAGTTGGGTAACATTGGTCAAGTTTCTTTTCATCTTATGATGAAAAGTTGATTATATTTCCCTGCTTTTATTCTTGGCCTTTTCTCTACATCCTCTTTATTCTTTAACCAATATTTTACACCTTCTCGAATGCTGTAGTTTTGTTGTAAGTATAGAAGTCACCCTGTGTCAACCTGTGTACTATTTTATGTAATCCTTTTGAGAATTACATCTGGTTCCAATTTTCATATAGTTTTGGAATCAGATAATCTGTTTTCAAGAGTTTGGAGTTTTCTTTGGATTATGTTCAATAATATTGCAACTTTACCTTATACAGTATCTTAATATTGAGGTATCAAGTTCCCAATGACTATTGATTTTCTTCTTTATTTATGTAGGCTCTTTTATTCTTGACTTTAATCTGTGAAAGACTTTTAGTGTTTTGATTTAAAAGGACCATGGGGCTTGGCAGGTGGCTCGGCACATATTCTCCTTGTGGATGACCTGAGTTCAGATCCCAACACCCATATTTGGAGGCTTGTAACTGCCTGCTACTTCAGATCTGGGGTGTCAAAATCCCTCTTCTCTAATGTATCACATGTACACACATAGAAAACCTCTCTCACACACAAACATATGCAAAATATTGTGATAAACATGTGTTCAAAATTCGTGTTACTTATGGGGAAATGAGAGCCAAACCAGTCACTGTGGGTGCATGATACAAATAAAAACATTGCTTCTTTTTAAATTTATATTTAAAAATTAGTTCTTATTTTAAATACCAAGCCCAGTTCCCCTCCATCTCCATCTCCTGCTTCTACCTCTCTCCTTTCCAATCCCCCATTCATTCCTCAGAGTGGGTAACACCTTTTTCAGAGTCAACAACGTCTAGCATACCAAGCTGAGGAATGACCAAACCATTCCATCCTATATCAACATGGAACAAGGCATCTCACCATAGGGAGTGGTCTCCAAAAAGCCAATTCATTCACATGTAATGGGTCCTGGTTTCACTGCCAGGGCCCCCAACAAATTAATCACACAACTGTCATCCACATTCAGAGGGTCCTGTTTGGTCCCATGAAGGTACTCCAGCTGTCACTCCATAGTCAGTAAGCTCCCACTAGAGACATTTGCATTAGGTTCAGTATTTTTGGACTGAGCCATTCCTTGTTAGAGGTAGTATGTCACTGTGGGGTCAGGCATTGAGTTTTCTTATATTCAGGATTCTGCCCAGTGTATTAGTCAGTTTCCTGTTGCCTCTTAGTAAATGTGTAAGTATTCTGACCTACAGCACCATATCTTCCTGTATGTTGACATGAACTCTGCCATGATGATGATTAACTGAACCTCTGGAATTTAATGGAGCATCTCAATTAAATGATTTTTGTAAGAGTTGCCATGATTCTGGTGATAGTGACACCATTAGGGAGGCAAAGTCAGGTCTGTGAGTTTGAGACCAAACTGTTCTTCTGAGATCCACTGCAGTCAATGCTATTATGCAGAAATATCATTACTCAAAAAACTAAAACAAAAGCAAACAAAAGAGTTGCCATTGTTCATGGTTTTTTTTCACAGCAATAAATACCTAACAAAGACAGAATATGGTACCAAGGACTAGGGTATATCTGTGATAGGCTTCACCTATCATACAATTTCTCTAATGAGTTCTCAGTAGTGTTGATCTTCTAGCTTGCCTCCCTCTTTATCTCTGTTCATTGAGATTTCTTTCTCAAGGCTATATGATATTAAAAGGGCCAAGAAATGGTGTACCTGAACCTCCTCTTCATTTTCCTTCTAAAGTAACTGTGTAACTACTTTAAATTAAATTAAATAAATTATAATGTCCATGCCATTAAATAAGTGTGGGAAGTAGCAGAATTGTATGAATAAATTGTCAAAGAAGTATACATATACACTATGAGTATCACACTTCCTGTTTTACACATGTATGGGTTATTTTAGGATGCAGTCACCTATCATGATATGCTCATCAAATTCACTCAGGAAGAGTGGGATTTGCTGAATAACTCACAGAAAAATCTCTACAAAGATGTGATGCTGGATACCTACAGGAACCTCACTGACATAGGTAAGATTTTATTTTATTTCATGATTTAAAATAAGAGGACAACTGTTTCTTTGTTATTTATACTCTTCTGTAATTTCAACTGAGAAAAGGGAAAATTGGGTGAATAAGTCATAGATATAAGTTTCTTTGAAGATATTACCTTAAATTTTCAACAACTTCCATTAGTACATCATGTATTTTCTGGTATTTTATTTTAGGCTACAGTTGGGAAGAGCATACTATTAAAGAACATTGTCAAATTTTTAGAAGACAAAGAAGGTAATTTTCATATGCAAGATTATAAATATTTGACTAAGAAGAAATTCTAATGGGTCCTGGAAGATTTAAATAAAAGCAACAGTGTAAATTAACAAAGCTTAAACTATATTAATGACTCTTAATTTTGAACAGCAACATGTACCTCAGTGTGAGTTAGGTGTTCCGTGTTTTCAATGCATTCTTCTGAAAAAGTAGACAAGGATACAAGGCCTTAACAGATACCACTATTTGAATAATAGCCGATTGAAAGCTGTGCTTTAGAAATGAATATCCAGTGAGTTTCATACCACACAGATATTTTAAATGGTATACATATTGAATAGGAGATAAATATATGTCCATGACCTTCTAGGAAAAATTGTCTATAGTAAAGCTGTTATTACTCATATATTTGCAGCTTTGTTAAGTTGTTTGGAAGGGTAAGTATATGAGAGTCAAGAAGGCTGTTGTAGAAAATCCTTTATCCCTTTACCACATGTCTATGAGTATAAGAAAGTCAAACTATGTGAATTCAATGTGGAAACCTTTTCTTTGTTATTCTTACTTTAATAAGAGTATCATGTCCAGAGAGGCAGAGGTAGTGCCTACCTTTAATCCCAGCACTCCGGAGGCAGAGGCAGACAGATCTCTGTGAGTTCGAGACAACCCTGGTATAGAAGAGTTAATTCCAGGACATCCTCCAAAGACACAGAGAAACCCTGTCTTGAAATCCAAAAAGGAAAAAAGAATATCCTATATCACTAAGAATACAAGCCATGTGAGCATGGAATATGGAAAGGAGCAATGTACTTCTGCTTACCCCTCTCTCTCCTTATAAGGACAATTAAAGGATATGAAAGATATTTAGTAATCCCTACTTATGTAGATTTTTTGAATGTCATACAAGTTTACAATTAATTGGTTTTCCAACTTCATTGGAAAGATAACAAGAAGCACACTGCATAAAACCCCTATGAGCATTGGAAATGTATGAGGACTTCCATTTGTCATGGTACATTCTGCCAATATAGTATGACTCTCACTATAGGAAAACTTATGAATACAATAAGTATGGCAAACCTCTGATTTCCTCCAGTTCTTTTCAAATATGTGAAAAGTCCCACATGAAAATGATGGCACAAACATGGGCCATGAAATAAGGGTTCTTTCTATCTACCATGGTTAACTTCAAAGACATAAAACAACCTGTCATAAAGTGAAGCATCATAAATGTAAAAGTTACTATCTTATTCCTATTTACAGTTAAGTCAAATGATAAAATTAATTGATACATATGCTAATTTTCATCAGTATAAGGCATGTGGTAAAGCCATTACATGTGCCAACTATCTTTGCAGGAATTAAAGAAGCCATACAGAAGAGAAACCCGTGAATACACTCAATGTGTAAAAAAAAAAAAACAAAATAATAACTTTGTGTGTTACAGGCATCTTCAAAGGCATGAAAAAAATCATACTGGAGACAAACCACATGAATATATTCAACATGATGAAGTCTTTGCATGTCACAGTTGTTTCCAACTCCATAAAATGCCGCATACTGTAGAGAAAACACATGAATGTAATCAGTATGGTAAAGTCTCTGCAAGTCATGGTGAGCTTAAAAGACATGTAAGAACACATAGTGGAGAGAAACCTTATGAATTTAATCAATGTGGTAAAGCATTTTCACGTGTCAGTAGTCTCCAAACACATAAAAGCACACACACTGGAGAGAGGCCCTATGTATGTAGTGAATGTGGTAAAGCATTTTCACGTGTCAGTAATCTCCAAAGACATAAAAGAATACATACTGGAGAGAAGCCCTATGTATGTATTCAATGTGGTAAAGCTTTTTCACAACAAGGCCATCTCATAATTCATAAAAGAACACATTCCGGAGAGAAACCCTATGAATGTAATCAATGTGGTAAAGCATTTTGTGAACCCTCTAATCTCCAAATGCATATAAGAAAACATACTGGAGAGAGGCCCTATGTATGTAGTCAATGTGGTAAAGCATTTTCACGTGTCAGTAATCTCCAAACACATAAAAGAATACATACTGGAGAGAAACCCTATGTATGTATTCAATGTGGTAAAGCTTTTTCACAACAAGGCCATCTCATAATTCATAAAAGAACACATTCTGGAGAGAAACCCTATGAATGTAATCAATGTGGTAAAGCATTTTGTGAACGCTCTAAACTCCAAATGCATATAAGAACACATACTGGAGAGAGGCCCTATGTATGTAGTCAATGTGGTAAAGCATTTTCACGTGTCAGTAATCTCCATACACATAAAAGTACACATACTGGAGAGAGGCCCTATGTATGTAGTCAATGTGGTAAAGCATTTTCACGTGTCAGTAATCTCCAAACACATAAAAGAATACATACTGGAGAGAAATCCTATGTATGTATTCAATGTGGTAAAGCTTTTTCACAACACAGAAATCTCATAATTCATAAAAGAACACATACCGGAGAGAAACTCTAAGAATGTAATCAATGTGGTAAAGCATTTTGTGAATGCTCTAAACTCCAAATGCATATAAGAACACATACTAGAAAGAAGCCCTATGAATTTAATCAATGTGGCAAATGTTTTGCAGTTCATAGTCACCTTCAAAGACATAATAGGACACATACTGGGGGAAAACACTATGAATGCCATCAATGTGGTAAAGCTTTTATGCAACACTTCATTCTCATAACTCATAAAAGAACATATACTGGAGAGAAAACCTATGGATGCTGTAAATGTAGTAAAGCCTTTTCTGGACATTTCAATCTTGTAAGACATAAAAGAACATGCACTTGAGATAGACCCTGTGAATGTAATCAATGTGGTAAAGCCTTTGTATGTATCATCAATCTTCACAATCATGAAAAAAAATCACACTGCATAGAAACCCTATAAACATAACCAGTATGGTAAAGTTGTTCACTTTGCATATCATAATAAACTTTTAGGACATAAGAAAATTTGTGCTGAAGGGAAGCTACTATAAAGGATTTGGCAACATGTTCAGCCAACCCACATTTAGTTACACAAGATTCTGAAGAGAAAAAAAAATCTGAAAAGTGTCAACAATCTGCTCAAGCGTAATGTCTCTATTTTGTTTGCACCTGCAAGCTGATGTGGACAAAAGTCCTAAGAATTCTTTCATAAGGTAACCCTTTTTTGATTTCACTTTTTAATTATATTAAAAACCCCTCATTCAGATCTTTCGATTTCTCTAAAATCAATTCTACATGCATGCATTTTGTGACATAAACCAATTCATGATGAAGAGAAAATGTTAAGACTTTAAATGCTTCAATATCTGAGTTACAGGAATGAATGCTACTAGAGAAAATATTCACCTGTGAAAATCATTTTGGTTAGAGATTTTATTTAATTTTAATTATGTGATGTTAATGTGTGAATTTGTGATGTTCATGCTTGTTCCAAGAAGATTATACCCTTGAGTATTCCTGCAGCAGGATCTACAGAAATTTCTCAAAATCCTGACCTAAGCCCTGGCAAGGAACTTACCATAAATTTGCTTTTCCATGTCTCTAACCCTGTGCACATTTAAAGTTCTTCTTTTGTCATCTTGATGTAAGGTAATAGAGAAAAACTCATGAAAGGGAAATCCCAATTCATATAAACAATATTGTAAGGAGTTCATACTTTTCTTTAGTTTCAGTAAAATTTTATTGTTTCTTGTGAAGTTGGAGTGTTAATGAGTTCACCAGACCCAAGATAAATGATAAGTGGGTTTTTGATTGGGGAACAACTGACAGGGATGATAATAAAGAGCTGCTGTAGCCTTCCTTCTCGTGAATATGCAGTCTCTGCTCTGCTGATGCAATCTGAAACCCAGAGAGAGAGAGAGAGAGAGAGAGAGAGAGAGAGAGAGAGAGAGCTCACTGCATGGTTCTTCTCCGTCATGTTAGGTATGCATTATCAAAGGCACATTACAGCAGATTCTGAAATATGGCTCCCAACTGAAGGGCAGGTCTGCCAGAGACTAATTCACTAGTGATCCCTGAGAGACAGAACAGGTGAGCAGAAAAGACACAGCCCAATGATTTAATCTAAGACAAGAATTCCCATGTGACCCCAGGTGAAAAGAAAACAGGAAGCCATGAGGTGAATCCTGAGGTGGGGGCTTTTAACAGCTCCTGGGGTGGAGCTGAAAATACTTGGCTTTTTAGGATCAGAGCATGGACTGAAATGATTCCAGGTGAGGGCCCACTTTGAAACCTTGAGGGCGGGCTTTGACACAAGTCTACCAAGTATTCTAACCTTTTTGCATAGATATAGAAGTCAGTAGGGCTTGTACATAAACAACCCTGACTCCCTAGCTTTAGGGTCCTCAGTTTAAGTGTGGCTTCTTCCTGCTGACAAGAAAAGTTGTGGAGAGGGGGAAGTCAGGAATTGGTGTGCTCAGATGCTATCCTGTAGACTTCAGACATCTCTTCCTTGAGGTGGAGAAGGGAGGTTTGGTGAAGCTTCTGGAATAATATTTCAGTGCAGGTAGAGAAAGGCTGGTGTGAGCCCAGGCAATGTTTGCTAGCATCATTTCAAACACCACTCTCAGGGTTCCAAGAGCTGGCACGCTCCTGGATTCATTTAAGTTCACACTCATCCCTTAAAAAGCCCGCCATTGTCCCCTAAAGAATGGAAAGTGACAAGGGCTCCTGAGAAAGTTGGGAGCATGGGAGGATTGGAAAGGGACATAGGAGAAATAGAATGGGAGCAGAGTAGTGGAAAGGAGGACATAAGGGAGATGGAAGATTGAGTTGGAAGAACAGAGGAGAATAAGAAGAGTGATAAATAAGTAATAATAATAATAATAATAATAATAATAATAATAATAATAAATCATATCAAGCCAAATAGTAAATTTTCCCCATTGCTAAAATACTCCCAAATTCTCAGTTCCTGCTTACAATGCCAGGTGGTCAGAAAAGATGTAAATGTTTTATCAATAGACACATTCTCTCTTGGCAAAACCAAGACTTTCCCCACAATAAAATTCCCAGAATTTTACAGGTCTACTGTTTCACTAGTTTTAGGCCAAAAATTGATCACACCAAGTTGAATTCTGGTCTCCACTTAACTTTCATGCTCTAAAAACCTGTAATAATATTAGACACACACACATATGTAAAAAAATTGTTTTGTTTTTAATAACTCATTGCCATGACATTATGAAGCATCTCTGTATAATTGACTTGAAAGCAGTACTTCCAGATGAAGTGCCCCCATGGTAAAATAAAGGGGACATGAATAAGCATGAAATTTAAAATAATAATCACTTTCATATATGTCTATAGCACATGAATATATGTTGTGAAATAATGTTGTAGAAGACATGGTAACCACTGCTGCTTGACAAAGTTCCAGCATTTTAATATAGCAGAGCAACCACACTTCTGCAGCACCTTCAAAGGCAGGCAGATATCTATGAGATCCAGGTCAGACTGACAGAATGAGTTCCAGGACAGTCAAAGCCACACAGAGAAACCGTGAATTGAAAAAGTTGATGAGACCCACATTTAGCTGCTTGGCCGCAACACACATGTTTAACCCAAGCATTCAGGAGGCAGAGGCAGTCACATTTTGTGAGTTTGAGCCAGCCAGGTCCATAGAACTGGTTCCAGGGCTACACAGGTAAACCCTGACTTGAAAACACCAACATAAAACAAAATACAAACAAAAAAACAAAACACATAAAGAATAAGATTCACATTTATTATGGCTTGCACCATCTGGTGGTAGCTGTCTCTCTCTCTCTCCCTCTCTCTCTCTCCCTCTCTCTCTCTCTGCTTACCTTACATGTGGCTACCAAATTCACTCCTTTACTAGCATTAGAGCCTATGTCTTTGAATTTTGGTGTATTATGAAGACCAGCTGAGACACCCAGCCTGATGCACTAAACAACTATTGTGCTCTTCAAATTTCCATTGGTAGGCAGCCATGGTTAGATGAGCTGGACCAGAGCCTGTGAGACATTCTAATATATTCACTTTCTACATACATGGAGAAATCGATTCTATATGTCTTGTTCATGTAGAGAACCTTGAATAATTATATTTATATATTTATATAATTTTTTGTTGATTTTTTTTAACCTGCTCACTGAGGAAGATGTGCTGGCCAAAATTAGTGTTTATAAACACTATCTGCCTGACTCCATTACTGTCTAAATATTGAACTTTCCAGGAAGACACCTCTTTTCTTTATTATGCATTTGCCAAGAGTTTGTTTTGAGTTTGAGCAATAAAACTTCTACAGCAATGGAGTCATCATCTAACTTTCTGATGGGAGAAAGACCTACTATTCTCTTTGTGATCTGGTTCCTACTTGTCTTTCCTCATTGTCAGAAGTTCCTGAGACAACTAGGTAAAAGCACCTTCAGTTCACCTGCCCTCAGTGTAAAGACGCATTACAAAAATTTCCTTTTGCATTCTTAACTCTCTCTTTTGTAGTGTTTTTTATGGAACCATTTAAACAACAAAGAGCTTCCATTGTGTTCCTTCCCCTGAATGTGTAGTCTCTATATTTCTGATGGGATCTACACCTAACAGAGAGTGAGTTAGATAGAGACTGCCCCATGTTTCTCTACCTTCTGTTCTTTTACTCAGAACCAAAGGCACAACAGAGAACAAAAAGATCCTGCCAATATGACATGCAGATCCACTAGAGGCTCTGTTTGGCTAGTCATGACCAAGTGAACGGTAGAGACAGATCACAATAGTTTCATCTGAACAAAGAATTCCTGTGTGGCCCTAGGAGAACAACAACAAAAAAAACCCAGAAAACATAAGAATCCTGAGGTGAGGGTTTTTACCATCCCTGGGGTTGGAGCTTTTAATAGTGGGCTTTTAAGTACAGAGTCTGTACTGAGGTGACTCCAGGTAAAGGGCCATCCTCAAGGCACCTTAAGGGCAGCGTTTGGAGCAGTGCTACCAAACATTGCAAACTCTTTGGATAGATATAGAATCCATTGGGCTTCCACCTAAGCAACTCAGACTCCCTGGGTATAGGGGTGTTTATTTAAGTCTGGCTTCATTCTTCTGATAAGGGACAATGTGGGGAGGGGTGGAATCTGTAATTGGTGGGCTCACAGCAGAAGTTATGGGTGAAGTACTCCTTTAGCTGCCATCCTGTGTACCTCAGGCATTTGTTCCTTGAGAAGTTGGAGAAAGCTGGTTGGGTATAGCTTCCATGATAACAGGGAGGTGCAGGTGGAGAACACCTGTGTGAGTCCAGATGGTGTTTGGTAGCACCATTACAAACCCTGCCCTCAGGGTACCACAGGCACACATTCCCCTGTATTCACCTCAGTTCAGGGTCCACCCTTAAAAAGCCCATCATTGCCCCCTGCAGAAGGGGAAAGAATGGTTATTGAGCAAGTTTGGAGCATTCAGGGAGGGGAGAGAGAAGAAGGAGAAAGAGAAGGGGACAGAGGAGTGGGGAGAAGGTGCATGAAGATTGAGTCTGGGGAAGAATATAGGAGAGCAAGATAAGAGATAACATAATAGAGGGAGCCATTGTAGGTTTAAAGAGAAATCTGACACTAGGGAAATATCAAGAGCTCCACAAGGATGACACCAACTGAGAATCTAAGCAACAGATGAGAGGCTACCTTAAGTGTACTTCCCATATAATGAGATTGATGACTACCTTATATGCCATGATATAGCCTTCATCCAGTAGCTGATGGAAGCAGAAGCAGAGATTCACAGGTAAACACTGAGTTGAACTCTGCAAATCCAGTTTCAGAGAGGGAGGAGTGATGAGCAAAGTCTTCAAGACCGTGCTGGGGAAACCCACAGAAACAGCTGACATGAATAATACATGTACAACGGTGTGACAGTTGGGAAACCATCATAAGACAGACTTAGGCTACCTGAATGTTGATGTCAGTTTGGAGGCCTTGCAATGTATGTTGCCTCTGGTAGTAGATCAGTATTCACCCCCATTGTAGGAATGGTCTTTGGGAGCCAATTTCCCATGAAGGGATACACTTTTAGTCTAGAACCATGGGGGATGCCCTAGGCCTTGCCCCAAATAAAATGACAGATTTAGATGATTACCTATTCAAGGCATCACCAAGCTGGGAGAGTGGATGGAGAACGGAATATGGGAGTGTTGGGGGCAAGGGAAGGTCGGACACAGAGGGAACAGGGATTGATGTCTAAAATAGATGTTTCTAATTTAAATGAAATTCATAAAAAAGAATAGGAATCATGGGGTGGTAAATACCTTAGCTAAGAATTGCTTGTGCCATAGCCCTGAAGTCCTGGAGCTTCAGGGAAGATTGGAGACACTGTCCTGAAACAGGTCATGGACTCTCT
>NW_023276808.1:4860678-4885331 GCF_003668045.3 Cricetulus griseus
CATAGTCAGTAAGCTCCCACTAGAGACATTCGTATTAGGTTCAGGTTTTTTTGGACTGAGCCATTCCTTGTTAGAGGTAGTATGTCACTGTGGGGTCAGGCATTGAGTTTTCTTATATTCAGGATGCTGCCCAGTATATTAGTCAGTTTCCTGTTGCCTTTTAGTAAAGGTGTAAGTATTCTGACCTACAGCACCATATCTTCCTGTATGTTGACATGAACTCTGCCATGATGATGATTAACTGAATCTCTGGAATTTTAAGGGAGCACCTCATTTAAATGATTTTTGTAAGAGTTTCCATGATTCTGGTGATAGTGACACCATTAGGGAGGCAAAGGCAGGTAGATATCTGTGAGTTTGAGGCCAAACTGTTCTTCTGAGATCCACGGCAGTCAATGCTGTTATGCAGAAGTATCATTACTCAAAAAACTAAAACAAAAGAGTTGCCATGGTTCATGGTTTTTCTTCACAGCAATAAATACCTAACAAAGACAGAAGATGGTACCAAGGACTGGGGTATATCTGTGATAGGCTTCACCTATCATACAATTTCTCTAATGAGTTCTCAGTAGTGTTGATCTGCTAGCTTGTCTCCCTCTTTATCTCTGTTCATTGGGATTTCTTTCTCAAGGCTGTATGATATTTAAAGGGCCAAGAAATGGTGTACCTGAACCTCCTCTTCATTTTCCTTCTAAAGTGACTGTGTAAATACTTTAAATTAAATTAAATAAATTATAGTGTCCATCCCATTAAATAAGTGTGGGAAGTAGCAGAACTGTATGAATAAATTTTCAAAGAAGTATACATATTCAATATGAGTATCACACTTCCTGTTTTACACATGTATGGGTTATTTTAGGTTATAGTCACCTATCATGATGTGCTTATGAAATTCACACAGGAAGAGTGGGCTTTGTTGAATAACTCACAGAAAAATCTCTACAAAGATGTGATGCTGGATACCTACAGGAACCTCACTGACATAGGTAAGATTTTATTTTATTTCATGCTTTAAAATAAGAGTACAACTGTTTCTTTGCTATTTATACTCTTCTGTAATTTCAACTGAGAAAAGGGAAAATTGGGTGAATAAGTCATAGATATAAGTTTCTTTGAAGATATTACCTTAAATTTTCGACAAATTCCATTAGTATATCATGTATTTTCTGGTGTTATATTTTAGGCTACAGTTGGGAAGAGCATACTATTAAAGAACATTGTCAAATTTCTAGAAGACAAAGAAGGTAATTTTCATATGCAAGATAATAAATATTTGACTAAGAAGAAATTCTAATGGGTCCTGGAAGATTTAAATAAAAGCAGCGGTGTAAATTAACAAAGCTTAAACTATATTAATGACTCTTAATTTTGAACAGCAACATGTACCTCAGTGTGAGTTAGGTGTTCCGTGTTTTCAATGCATTCTTCTGAAAAAGTAGACAAGGATACAAGGCCTTAACAGATACCACTATTTGAATAATAGCCGATTGAAAGCTGTGCTTTAGAAATGAATATCCAGTGAGTTTCATACCACACAGATATTTTAAATGGTATACATATTGAATAGGAGATAAATATATGTCCATGACCTTCTAGGAAAAATTGTCTATAGTAAAGCTGTTATTACTCATATATTTGCAGCTTTGTTAAGTTGTTTGGAAGGGTAAGTATATGAGAGTCAAGAAGGCTGTTGTAGAAAATCCTTTATCCCTTTACCACATGTCTATGAGTATAAGAAAGTCAAACTATGTGAATTCAATGTGGAAACCTTTTCTTTGTTATTCTTACTTTAATAAGAGTATCATGTCCAGAGAGGCAGAGGTAGTGCCTACCTTTAATCCCAGCACTCCGGAGGCAGAGGCAGACAGATCTCTGTGAGTTCGAGACAACCCTGGTATAGAAGAGTTAATTCCAGGACATCCTCCAAAGACACAGAGAAACCCTGTCTTGGAATCCAAAAAGGAAAAAAAGAATATCCTATATCACTAAGAATACAAGCCATGTGAGCATGGAATATGGAAAGGAGCAATGTACTTCTGCTTACCCCTCTCTCTCCTTATCAGGACAATTAAAGGATATGAAAGATATTTAGTAATCCCTACTTTATGCAGATTTTTTGAATGTCATACAAGTTTACAATTAATTGGTTTTCCAACTTCATTGGAAAGATAACAAGAAGCACACTGCATAAAACCCCTATGAGCATTGAAATGTATGAGGACTTCCATTTGTCATGGTACATTCTGCCAATATAGTATGACTCTCACTATAGGAAAACTTATGAATACAATAAGTATGGCAAACCTCTGATTTCCTCCAGTTCTTTTCAAATATGTAAAAATCCCACATGAAAATGATGGCACAAACATGGGCCATGAAATAAGGGTTCTTTCTATCTACCAAGGTTATCTTCAAAGACATAAAACAACCTGTCCTGAAGTGAAGCATCATAAATGTAAAAGTTATGATCTTATTCCTATTTACAGTAAATAAAATGATAAAATTAATTGATACATATGCTAATTTTCATCAGTATAAGGCATGTGGTAAAGTCATTACATGTGCCAACTATCTTTGCAGGAATTAAAGAAGCCATACAGAAGAGAAACCCGTGAATACACTCAATGTGTAAAAAAAACAAAATAATAACTTTGTGTGTTACAGGCATCTTCAAAGGCATGAAAAAAATCATACTGGAGGCAAACCACATGAATATATTCAACATGATGAAGTCTTTGCATGTCACAGTTGTTTCCAACTCCATAAAATGCCGCATACTGTAGAGAAAACACATGAATGTAATCAGTATGGTAAAGTCTCTGCAAGTCATGGTGAGCTTAAAAGACATGTAAGAACACATAGTGGAGAGAAACCTTATGAATTTAATCAATGTGGTAAAGCATTTTCACGTGTCAGTAGTCTCCAAACACATAAAAGCACACACACTGGAGAGAGGCCCTATGTATGTAGTGAATGTGGTAAAGCATTTTCACGTGTCAGTAATCTCCAAAGACATAAAAGAATACATACTGGAGAGAAGCCCTATGTATGTAGTGAATGTGGTAAAGCTTTTTCACAACAAGGCCATCTCATAATTCATAAAAGAACACATTCCGGAGAGAAACCCTATGAATGTAATCAATGTGGTAAAGCATTTTGTGAACCCTCTAATCTCCAAATGCATATAAGAACACATACTGGAGAGAGGCCCTATGTATGTAGTCAATGTGGTAAAGCATTTTCACGTGTCAGTAATCTCCAAACACATAAAAGAATACATACTGGAGAGAAACCCTATGTATGTATTCAATGTGGTAAAGCTTTTTCACAACAAGGCCATCTCATAATTCATAAAAGAACACATTCTGGAGAGAAACCCTATGAATGTAATCAATGTGGTAAAGCATTTTGTGAACGCTCTAAACTCCAAATGCATATAAGAACACATACTGGAGAGAGGCCCTATGTATGTAGTCAATGTGGTAAAGCATTTTCACGTGTCAGTAATCTCCATACACATAAAAGTACACATACTGGAGAGAGGCCCTATGTATGTAGTCAATGTGGTAAAGCATTTTCACGTGTCAGTAATCTCCAAACACATAAAAGAATACATACTGCAGAGAAATCCTATGTATGTATTCAATGTGGTAAAGCTTTTTCACAACACAGAAATCTCATAATTCATAAAAGAACACATACCGGAGAGAAACTCTAAGAATGTAATCAATGTGGTAAAGCATTTTGTGAATGCTCTAAACTCCAAATGCATATAAGAACACATACTAGAAAGAAGCCCTATGAATTTAATCAATGTGGCAAATGTTTTGCAGTTCATAGTCACCTTCAAAGACATAATAGGACACATACTGGGGGAAAACACTATGAATGCCATCAATGTGGTAAAGCTTTTATGCAACACTTCATTCTCATAACTCATAAAAGAACATATACTGGAGAGAAAACCTATGGATGCTGTAAATGTAGTAAAGCCTTTTCTGGACATTTCAATCTTGTAAGACATAAAAGAACATGCACTTGAGATAGACCCTGTGAATGTAATCAATGTGGTAAAGCCTTTGTATGTATCATCAATCTTCACAATCATGAAAAAAAATCACACTGCATAGAAACCCTATAAACATAACCAGTATGGTAAAGTTGTTCACTTTGCATATCATAATAAACTTTTAGGACATAAGAAAATTTGTGCTGAAGGGAAGCTACTATAAAGGATTTGGCAACATGTTCAGCCAACCCACATTTAGTTACACAAGATTCTGAAGAGAAAAAAAAATCTGAATAGTGTCAACAATCTGCTCAAGCGTAATGTCTCTATTTTGTTTGCACCTGCAAGCTGATGTGGACAAAAGTCCTAAGAATTCTCTCATAAGGTAACCCTTTTTTGATTTCACTTTTTAATTATATTAAAAACCCCTCATTCAGATTTTTCGATTTCTCTAAAATCAATTCTACATGCATGCATTTTGTGACATAAACCAATTCATGATGAAGAGAAAATGTTAAGACTTTAAATGCTTCAATATCTGAGTTACAGGAATGAATGCTACTAGAGAAAATATTCACCTGTGAAAATCATTTTGGTTAGAGATTTTATTTAATTTTAATTATGTGATGTTAATGTGTGAATTTGTGATGTTCATGCTTGTTCCAAGAAGATTATACCCTTGAGTATTCCTGCAGCAGGATCTACAGAAATTTCTCAAAATCCTGACCTAAGCCCTGGCAAGGAACTTATCATAAATTTGCTTTTCCATGTCTCTAACCCTGTACACATTTTAAGTTCTTCTTTTGTCATCTTGATGTAAGGTAATAGAGAAAATCTCATGAAACGGAAATCCCAATTCATATAAACAATATTGTAAGGACTTCATACTTCTCTTTAGTTTCAATAAAATTTTATTGTTTCATGTGAAGTTGGAGTGTTAATGAGTTCACCTGACCCAAGATAAATGATAAGTGGGTTTTTGATTGGGGAACAACTGACAGGGATGATAATAAAGAGCTGCTGTAGCCTTCCTTTTCGTGAATATACAGTCTCTGCTCTGCTGATGCAATCTGAAACCCAGAGAGAGAAAGAGAGAGAGAGAGAGAGAGAGAGAGAGAGAGAGAGAGTTCAATGCATGGTTCTTCTCCATCATGTTAGGTATGCATTATCAAAGGCACATTACAGCAGATTCTGAAATATGGCTCCCAACTGAAGGGCAGGTTTGCCAGAGACTAATTCACTAGTGATCCCTGACAGACAGAACAGGTGAGCAGAAAAGACACAGCCCAATGATTTAATCTAAGACAAGAATTCCCATGTGACCCCAGGTGAAAAGAAAACAGGAAGCCATGAGGTGAATCCTGAGGTGGGGGCTTTTAACAGCTCCTGGGGTGGAGCTGAAAATACTTGGCTTTTTAGGATCAGAGCATGGACTGAAATGATTCCAGGTGAGGGCCCACTTTGAAACCTTGAGGGCGGGCTTTGACACAAGTCTACCAAGTATTCTAACCTTTTTGCATAGATATAGAAGTCAGTAGGGCTTGTACATAAACAACCCTGACTCCCTAGCTTTAGGGTCCTCAGTTTAAGTGTGGCTTCTTCCTGCTGACAAGAAAAGTTGTGGAGAGGGGGAAGTCAGGAATTGGTGTGCTCAGATGCTATCCTGTAGACTTCAGACATCTCTTCCTTGAGGTGGAGAAGGGAGGTTTGGTGAAGCTTCTGGAATAATATTTCAGTGCAGGTGGAGAAAGGCTGGTGTGAGCCCAGGCAATGTTTGCTAGCATCATTTCAAACACCACTCTCAGGGTTCCAAGAGCTGGCACGCTCCTGGATTCATTTAAGTTCACACTCATCCCTTAAAAAGCCCGCCATTGTCCCCTAAAGAATGGAAAGTGACAAGGGCTCCTGAGAAAGTTGGGAGCATGGGAGGATTGGAAAGGGACATAGGAGAAATAGAATGGGAGCAGAGTAGTGGAAAGGAGGACATAAGGGAGATGGAAGATTGAGTTGGAAGAACAGAGGAGAACAAGAATAGTGATAAATAAGTAATAATAATAATAATAATAATAATAAATCATATCAAGCCAAATAGTAAATTTTCTCCATTGCTAAAATTCTCCCAAATTCTCAGTTCCTGCTTACAATGCCAGGTGGTCAGAAAAGATGTAAATGTTTTATCAATAGACACATTCTCTCTTGGCAAAACCAAGACTTTCCCCACAATAAAATTCCCAGAATTTTACAGGTCTACTGTTTCACTAGTTTTAGGCCAAAAATTGATCACACCAAGTTGAATTCTGGTCTCCACTTAACTTTCATGCTCTAAAAACCTGTAATAATATTAGACACACACATGTTACAAAAAATTGTTTTGTTTTAAATAACTCTCATTGCCATGACATTATGAAGCATCTCTGTATAATTGACTTTGAAAGCAGTACTTCCAGATGAAGTGCCCCCATGGTAAAATAAAGGGGACACGAATAAGCATGAAATTTAAAATAATAAACACTTTCATATATATCTATAGCACATGAATATATGTTGTAGAAGACATGGTAACCACTGCTGCTGGACAAAGTTCCAGCATTTTAATATAGCAGAGCAACCACACTTCTGCAGCACCTTCAGAGGCAGGCAGATATCTATGAAATCCAGGTCAGACTGACCAAATGAGTTCCAGGACAGTCAAAGCCACACAGAGAAACCCTGAATTGAAAAAGTTGATGAGACCCTCATTTAGCTTCTTGGTCGCAATGCACATGTTTAACCCAAGCATTCAGAAGGCAGAGGCAGTCACATTTTGTGAGTTTGAGCCAGCCAGATCCACAGAACTAGTTCCAGGGCTACACAGGTAAACCCTGACTTGAAAACACCAACACAAAACAAAATACACAAAACAAAACAAAACACATAAAGAATAAGATTCACATTTATTATGGCTTGCACCATCTGGTGGTAGCGCTCTCTCTCTCTCTCTCTCTCTCTCTCTCTCTCTCTCTCTCTCTGGCTGCTTACCCATGGCTAACAAATTCATTCCTTTACTAACATTAGAGCCTATGTCTTTGAATTTTGGTGTATTATGAAGACCAGCTGAGACACCCAGCCTGATGGACTAAACAACTATTGGGCTCTTCAAATTTCCATGGTAGGCAGCCATGGTTAGATGAGCTGGACCAGAGCCTGTGAGACATTCTAATATATCCACTTTCTACATACATGGAGAAATGGATTTTCTATGTCTTGTTCATGTAGAGAACCTTGAATTATGCATTTGATTTTTTGTTCATTTTTCTTTTAACCTGCTCACTGGCTAAAATTAGTTAAAATTAAAATTAAAATTAAAATAAACACTATCTGCCTAACTCCATTACTGTCTAAATATTGAACTTTACAGGAAGACTCCTCTTTTTATTATTATTTGCCAAGAGTTTACTTTGAATTTGAGCAATAAAAATTATACAGCAATGGAGTCATCATCTAACTTTCTGATGGGAGAAAGACCTACTACACTCTTTGTTATCTGGTTCCTACTTTTCTTTCCTCATTGTCCGAAGTTCCTGAGACAACCAGGTAAAAGCACCTTCAGTTCACCTGGCCTCAGTGTAAAGCCGAATAACAAAAAAAAATTTCTTTTGTATTCTTAACTCTCTCTTTTGTAGTGTTTTTTAGGGAACCACTTAAACAGATAACAACAAGGAGCTTCCATTGTGTTCCTTCCCCTAAATGCGTAGTCTCTGTACTTCTGATGGGATCTGCACCTAACAGAGTGAGAGACTGCTCCATGTTTCTCCACCTTCTGTTCAGGTACTCAGAACCAAAGGCACAGCACAGGAGACTCCAAAAGATTCTGCCAATTTGACATGCAGATCCACTAGAGGCTCTGATTGGCTTGTCAGGAACATGCGAATATTTGAGACACCTCACAATAGTTTAATCTGAGCAAAGAATTCCTTTGTGGCACCTAAGAGAACAACAACAACAAAAAACAGAAAACATAAGAATCCTGAGGTGATGGTTTTTACCCCTGGAGGAGGAGCTTTCAATAGTGGGCTTTTAAATACAGAGTCTACTGAGGTGACTCCAGGTAAAGGGCCATCCTTGGCACCTTGAGGGCAGGGTTTGGAATGGCACTACCAAACATTGCAAACTCTTTGGATAAATATAGAATCCCATTGGGCTTCCACCTAAGCAACTCAGACTCCCTGGGTTTAGGGGTGTCAGTTTAAGTCTGGCTTTATCCTTCTGATAAGGGACAATGTGGGGAGGGTTGGAATCTGTAATTGGTGGGCTCACACTCAGCAGAAGTTATGGGTGGAGAAGTACTCCTTTAGCTGCCATCCTGTGTACATCACGCATTTGTTCCTTGAGAAGTTGGAGAAAGCTGGTTGGGTACAGCTTCCATGAAAACAGGGAGATGCAGGTGAAGAACACCTGTGTGAGTCCAGATGGTGTTTGGTAGCACCATTACAAACCCTGCCCTCAGGGTACCACAGGCAGTCTTTCCCCTGTATCCACCTCAGTTCAGGGTCCACCCTTAAAAAGCCCACCATTGCCCCCTGCAGAAGGGGAAAGGAGCAAGAATTATTGAGCAATTTTTGGAGCATGCAGGGAGGGAAGAGATAAGGAGAAAGAGAAGGGGACAAAGGAGTGGGGAGAAGGTGCATGAAGATTGAGTTGGGGGAAGTATAAGGAGAGCAAGATAAGAGATAACATAATACAGGGAGCCATTGTAGGTTTGAAGAGAAATCTGGCACTAGGGAAATATCAAGAGCTCCACAAGGATGACACCAACTGAGAATCTAAGCAACAGATGAGAGGCTACCTTAAGTGTACTTCCCATATAATGAGATTGATGACTACCTTATATGCCATGATATAGCCTTCATCCAGTAGCTGATGGAAGCAGAAGCAGAGATTCACAGATAAACACTGAGATGAACTCTGCAAATCCAGTTGCAGAGAGGGAGGAGTGATGAGCAAAGTGATCAAGACCTTGCTGGGGAAACCCACAGAAACAGCTGACCTGAATAATAGGGGAGTTCATGTACAATGGTGTGACAGTTGGGAAACCATCATAAGACAGACTTAGGCTACCTGAATGTGGATGTCAGTTTGGAAGCCTTGCAATGTATGTTGCCTCTGGTAGCAGATCAGTATTCACCCCCATTGTAGGAATGGTCTTTGGGAGCCAATTTCCCATGAAGGGATACACTTTTAGTCTAGAACCATGGGGGATGGCCTAGGCCTTGCCCCAAATAACATGACAGATTTAGATGATTACCTATTCAAGGCATCACCAAGCTGGGAGAGTGGATAGAGAATGGAATATGGGAGTGCTGGGGGCAAGGGAAGGTCGGACACAGAGGGAACAGGGATTGATGTCTAAAAAAGATGTTTCTAATTTAAATAAAATTCATAAAAAAGAATAGGAATCATGGGGTGGGAAATACCTTAGCTAAGAATTTCTCGTGCCATAGCCCTGAAGTCCTGGAGCTTCAGGGAAAATTAGAGACACTGTCCTGAAACAGGTCATGGACTCCCTTTCCTCTGTGGTCCTCCCCCCATACCCAATTGAATATTTTCATTTTGTTCCCCATTGACCATTTTCATCATGCATGATTTTGAAAGTGTGAAATTCCTACAACCATTTTCTAAGTACCAGGAGTACAGACCTCTGCCACTCTGCATGGCTTAGGTGGCTTCAACTTCACTTAGTGAGACATTAGAATGATGGGATGAGTGATAGGAAGAGTTGCACTTGACTAGATTCATAATGAACTTATCTCTGTGAATCTGGCTTTCACCATCTGCAGAATAAGACAGAATTCTTCCAGGGTCCTTTGATGAGTTACAACAGACTGAATGATAAGGAAAATAATATTTCTCATAGTTGGGAGACAGTGGACTTTATGAATGAAAGGCTGCATTTGGTGGCTACATTGTTCTGTTACTGGAATTAGGACCAGAGCCTGTGTCCTGGCCACCCTAACCTTCCAGGCTCAGTCATCCATCCTCAGGAAGCCAAATAAATGACACAACTTACCTAGTGACATGCCCAACTATAATACAGACACTCTGGAGTCAAGATGGACAGAGTTCTCAGATGTCCTAGAAGAGCCTAGGCTACAGTGTGAGTTCTAGGCCAGACAGGGAGTCACAGTATTACTATTCTCATAAAAACAGAAGAAAACTATTACAAATGGGAAATGACAAAATTAGTAAAAAATAAATCCTATTTATTCACTTTGACTAATTTGAAACAATAAAGAACATATATGAGAAATAGTCAATCCTTGGGTGTCTTAACAGGCTTTGGATGAAGGCAAATATATGCAAAACTAAATAATCCAATGCAGCCAGATAATGATGTTTAACCATCTCTGAAACATTCCCACAATCTCCGTTCCTGTTTATTCTGTAAGGTGATCAGATAAGAAGTAAATGATTCTTCAACAGAGACATTCTCATTTGGAAGACTCAAGACTTTTCCCACAACGTGATTCCCTGGGATATTAGAATTTTATGGGATAATGCTGGTGCACACCTTTAATCCCAGCACCCGGGATGCAGATGCAGGGGATCTCTGTGAGTTCAAGGCCAGCCTGGTCTACAGAGTGAGTTCCAGGACAACTTTAAAAGCAATATAGAGAAACCCTATCCCAAAAGAACTTTTTAAAAAAGAATTTAATGGGTCTACTGTTTTACTAGTTGGGCCAAAATTATATTCAATGGATTAGACTCCTTGTCTTCACATAACTTTCATGGTCTAAAAACCTGTAATCACATCACACACACACACACACACACACACACACACACACACACACACACACAGATCATGGGTACCAGATCATTCCCTTCAGGCAACAAGAACTGCTTCTGGCCCCATTGCAGAACCACAACTTAGTTGAGACAGAGGGCTGATCCCTGCCTGATGGGGCTATAGGAGCTGATGATTTGCCTTAAAACTCCAGCAACAGTGGGAAAACAAATGAAGACCCATAGTTGCTGTGGCTTATTACTCGAAGGTGTAAGAGTTGCTTACACCTGAAGGGATTTTAATTAATTAAAGGTTTTTAAATAGGAAAGCTGATCATTAATCTTGGTCACCTGAGGTGATAAGATCCACCTTTAGGTGCTTCGTAGCAGTGCACACTTTAACACCAGAATTCAGGAGGGAGAGGTAGTGGGAGTTTCTGAGTTTCAGACAAGTCTGGACTATAGAGTGATTTCCAGAGCCTCACACATAAAACATTTCTTGAAAACACACACAAAAGAACAACAAAAACAACAAAAATAAATAATCAATCAGAGAAAATGATCCACTTATAACCTGGATCTCACTTTCTGGCAGGAGCCAACATATATAAACAATATTGAAGAAGGAAGCTCTCTTTTTTAGTCTGCTTGTTCTAGTTGTCACTACCAAATTCTTTCCTTTAATAGCATTAGAGGCAACTTCGTTGGAATTTCTGTGTATAAGGAGACAGGCTGACATGTCCAGCCTCATGGACTGAGAAATTACTGCATTCTTCACTTGATTTAGCTAAAGGCTCAAAAACAATCTACTAGATTCTTTAAATTTCCATTGGTCGGAACCCATGGTTGGAATATAGTGACCACAGCTTGTGAGACATTCTAATGAATCTACTCTATAGATACATGGAGACAAGCACTCTTCCATACCATTCATGTAGAGCAACTTAAATAATGCAGCTGTGTTTGTTTTTCCAACTGCACCTGGAGGAAGATGTGCTGTCTAACCATAGAGCTCATTAACATATTCTTCCTAGCTTATTGACATCTAAAGATTCAAATTTCCATAAATACTACAATTTTTATTATTCATTTGCCTAGAGTTTGTTCTGCATTTCAGGAATAAACTGAAATCAATGTAGCCATCTTCTGCTCTGCTCTGTGCTCGGCCCCGCCTCCGACCTCTCAGCCCCGCCTCTGCTCTGTGCTCGGCCCCGCCTCCGTCCTCTCAGCCCCGCCCCTGCTCTCTGCTCGGCCCCGCCTCCGGCCTCTCGGCCCCGCCCCTGCTCTCTGCTCGGCCCCGCCTCCGGCCTCTCGGCCCCGCCCCTGCTCTCTGCTCGGCCCCGCCTCCGGCCTCTCGGCCCCGCCCCTGCTCTCTGCTCGGCCCCGCCTCCGGCCTCTCGGCCCCGCCCCTGCTCTCTGCTCGGCCCCGCCTCCGGCCTCTCGGCCCCGCCTCCGCTCCCGGGCGCTCGCTCAGCTGCTGGGCATCCGCGCTTCTCGGCCATGGAGACCCCTGGGAGTCTGGACAAGAAAGTCAAGCTGAGCGACACCGCGCAGAACGGGGGGAGTGGAGGCCGCGGGCGGGAGCGCGAGGAGCGGGGGCGGCTGTGGGAAGCGCGGGCTGCCCGTGCATCCTGCGGGAGCCGGGGGCGGGGACCCAGGCGGCGGCGGCCCCCGAGGCGAGCCCGGGCGGGCGGGCGGGAGCTGTCTCCTAGGCTGCAGAGGCCGAGGGCTGCGGTGGAGACGGAGGAGGCGCCTAGGCAGGGGCCTGGTTTTCTTGGCTCTGCCCGGGGACTTGGCCGAGGTTGGGGAGGTGTCCACGTCTTTGCATTAGCCATAGCCAGAGGGTAGTATTTCATGACTTTAATGGAAGCACCCAGGATGCAGAGTTAGGTGGATCTCTGTGAGTCTGAGACCATCCTGGTCTGTAAGAGCTAGTTCCAGGACAGCCTCCCATGCCACAGGGAACCTGTTTTAAAGAATAAAATAAAATAAAAGCCATGTACATGGTGTCTCTTCACAGCTATACAAAAAAAATACAAAAAAAAAACAAAAAAAACAATACTTGTTCAGTACATGATACATTACACTTTAGAGAGGAAATTTGAGAAACCCTGACAAATTTCCATTATACAAGATCATATTATACATTGGTGTGTGAACTTGCTGCTCCCAATTATAGCCATTCTTTATTTCATGTAACATACAATAACAGCTATTTAACTCATTAACACCCCCCAAACACCCCAATGCCCAGAGCCCACCCGCTTGCTTGCATTGGGCTCCCTCTCTCCCTGCCGGCTGGCTCCAGTGCCTTCCTGCCACTGCTGCCGCTGCTGCGGCACCTGATCCATCCATTCATCCATTTATTAATTAATTTATTCATTTGTTCGTTCGATTTTTCATTTATGTACTCCAGGGAGGGAGCTAGCATGCAGGTGCTGGCGAGTCTAGAAGGAACACCCCCTCCCCCATCACCACGCTTGCCCCACCTGCTCGCCAGCTGCCACTTCCTAAACTGCATCATTGACTTGACTGCTGCCACCTGGCTGCTGCCTGCATTCAATCCACTCCTTAGCTCAGCTCTCTCAGTCACTGATTCACTGATTCACTATGGCATTCACTTGCAAAGCCAGCCTGGGGAGCCAGCGGTTCCTTGAGTTTTCCTGCTCCCTGCAGAGAACATTCTCAGGACTACATTTCCCAGGGTGCCCTGCACTCCCGACCCACCACTCTTCCGCCTGCCCGCTTCTGGGCTTCCTTCCCGGGATGGTAGAATCCTTAGGACACTGGTAGGTCTCTTACTTGTAATTTATTTACAGGGGGGAAGACAGAGCAGGGAGGGGAGGAAGGTCAGGGGAGAGAGGGCAAGAGAGGGAGGGTGTTAGTGTAATGAAGAAAGGGACGCTGTGGAGCTCTGTGGAGCTCCATCCCTGTGCAGTATCTACCAGGTGAGATTTTTCTAATTCATTTTGATTTGGTCTGATTTAAATTGCTGCGTCATCAGAGAGGCTCTTTGGTGTGTAGAAACTTGTGAATTATATCCTGGAAGACAAAGGGAAGTTCCTATGGAGACCAGGGAGATATCAGGGTCTGCAATCTGAGCCTGAGGCGAGTGCTATTGAAATGCATATTGTTGCAGATCTACAGAAAGGATGTTTTCTTGTGTGGGAGCCATGGCCAGGAACCACAATACTGTGTCTTTAAGCACACTCTAACCCTATGGGAGGTGCTCTTGTCACTATCCAATTATTCCCTCCAGGAGACCTGCCAGTCACAAGAAGTGCCGGACTCTTGCTGTCACCAGGCTTGATTTTGAAGAGGAGACAGCAGTTTTCTTTGCTGTGGTGCAGTTCCTGCTGCAGGGAGCTGAGCTGAGAGCTTCAGTGATCTGGGAAACAACAAAATGGTGAGCTAAGGAATGCTTTCTGAGGATGTGGAGTAGAAGACAGTGAGGTGTGGTAGACTGTGTGGTGAGACCTCCCTGTATCTGCGGGGAGAGTGAGACCAGATTCCTTTTCTTGGGAAATCCCATTTGGCCCATGTAAATGGTTCCACCTAGGAGGAGGTCTCTCACTAACATTCCTCTGAGGGCTTAATTTGATCTGAGTATTGTGATCAGGGAGCTGGGTATAGGAGCAAGTTTCTAGTGAACTTAAACATTCTTTTTTTTCTGTTTGGATTTTTGGAGACAGGGTTTCTATGTGTAGCTTTGGATTCTATCCTGGCACTCACTCTATTGACAAGCCTGGCCTTGAACTCACAGAGATCCACCTGTCGCTGCCTCCCAAATGCTGGGATTAATAATGTTTGCCACCAATGCCCAGTACAACTTCAACATTCTTGATGAATATATGGAAAGCAGCTTGCCTAATTCAGAGATTCCTAGTTTTCCAGTATTTTCTTGATATCGAACACTCTACATTTAACATTTACATGTAATCTCCATTCATAGTTAATTTTGTACAGGTTGTCCAGAGGCATCTCATGTGTTGGATAACAGTCTCCTATTACACCATAATGTAAGGGAGTAGATTTGTTGATATAAAGGATTTACCAATGCTTAGGAAATAGAATGTATCCTAAAATAGAATTGAGCTGTGGATGACTGCCTCTGAAACACCCAAAGATAAGTACATTCTAACCAGACTTGTTTGGATGCTAGGATACACATTTGTTCATCAGGATTGTCCAGACATTTGGCTCCAAACCATTACAAAGAATCTACCCCTGATTTACCACAAGCCACTAGGCCCATCCCCATATCAAAGTATAGCCCTCTATCAAGCTGGACAAGGAGGCTTTACAGGGTCACAAAAAACTTAAATCCTGGTGTCATAAAATTCTAGTTGTTTTTTTTTTCTTGAAAATAAACATAATTATTTCAGGTGGGCAATATGACACTAGGTAATAATTATTTGTAAATAAAACACAGTTGTGGTAATCACTCACCTCATCAAGCAAGGCTTTCATGTAAGCCCTCAGGCAGGGAGGACTTAATAACAGCATGGGTCTAATGCGTGGGAGCTTTCATTGGGGCATGGTGTATTGAAAATAAAACTGAACTGTTTCTCTAAAATCTGCAATATGTTTGGGAGAGCTGGCAATGATCTGGGCCCATGAAATTTTTGAAGGGTTGCTTCAAATCCTGAGAACTAAACTCTTTCCACCATATTGGGAGCTATTGCTTGTGCTAAGGCCACTGTGTCTTAAGTCATTAATGGTCTTGAGATATTCTGTTTACCTTGTGTGGCATTGCTTGACTACTCTCCTCCTGAATTTCTTCTGTTATATATATTAGTTTTTGATAAATTCATATTGTTCTCATATAGCCTTCCCTCCTACCACCACATTTATGTATCGTACAGGATGCTATTCTTCTCAAGAAGCTTAGTTAGTCTGGGGCATATCCTCTATAATACCTAGCATTTATCTTTTCTACCTTCTAGTTGTCTATCTTTCATGTCCCCTATGACCTTCACCTCAGGACCATGTTGCTGAAGAATGACCTGTTCTTTCAAGACAATTATGTACTTAAAAATTTATTTAAGGAAAGTCCTCGTTGTGTGATTGTATTTAATCAAGTGCTAGTATCCACTCCTAAGGACTTGCATTTTTTTGTTTATGGTTTTTATCTTTAGAGAAATGGACAAAAAATCTTTAATGTGCTCTAATACAAGTCTCTAGTCTCTGGAGCACATGGCCATAAGGACTCTTTCATCTTTTGAAAATAACTTTTGATATTATAAATGCATCATACTCCCATAGTCTTTTCTGCCTTTCAGCCCTATTAATACACCATTGTTTTTGAATCTGTGTTCTGATTTTCATTTTTTTATTAGTTCAAATTAGTTAAAAAAGCTTGTTTCACATGTCAATCCTTTCTCCCTCTCCCTGCCCTCACCCTCACCCCTCCTACCCCACCCCAACCTACCCCCCACCCAGTACTCCCCTCCACTCACCAGGCAGGGTAGGGCCCTAACAGGGGCTCCACAAAGTCCACCACATCATCCTGGATTGGCCTTCTGCCCTTCTGCATGTGTCCAGGGCAAGAGTGCATCCCTTCACATGGGATGGGCTCTCAAAATATCTTCTTATACCAGGGAAAAATACTAATCCCCTATGAGTGGCCCCATAGAGTGCAGAGGCCTCCTCATTGACATACATGTTCAGGGGTCTGGATCAGTCCTGTACTGGCCTCCCAGTCAGCATCTGGGGTCAACGTGTCCCCCTTTTTCAGGCCAGCTGTTTCTGTGGATTTCTCCAACCTGGTACCAACCCCTTCGATCTTCATTCCTCCCTCTGTGCAACTAAGTTCCAGAGTTCATTTCAGTGTGTATCTGTGGATAGCTGCTTCTGATTCCATCAGCCACTGGATGAGGGCTCTAGGATGGCAGAAAAGGAGTCATCAATCCCATTTCAGGAGAAGGGCATTTAGGTTATCCTCTCCACCATTGCCTGGATTGTCAGTTCACGTCATCCTTGTAGGTCTCTGGAAATCTCCTCAGTTTCAGATCTCTCCTCAGACCTATAATGGCTCCCTCTAATATGGTATCTCTCAACCTGCTCTCCTCTATTCTTCCCCAAACTCAATAATTCTGATCCTCCATTTCCTCCTTTCCTCTTCTCCTGCTCTCACTGGGGCAGCCCCCCCTCCTCTCATGCTCCCAATTAGCTCAGGAGTTCCTGCCCCTTCCCATTCCTGTGGTCCATGCATTTATGCCCTAGAGTACTTCATGTTTCCTAAATTCTTTAGTGAAAAGGATTGTAGGCAGGTAATCCTTTGCTCTATGTCTAAAATGCATATATGAGTGAGTATATACCATGTTTATCTTTTTGTGACTGGGTTACCGCACTCAGGATGATTTCTTCTAGTTCCATCCATTTGTCTGTGAATTTCAAGATTCTATTGCTTTTTTCTTCTGAGTAGTACTCCATTGTATAAATGTACCACATTTTCTCTATCCATTCTTCAGTTGAGGGGCATCTAGGTTGCTTCCAGCTTCTGGCTATTACAAACAATGCTGCTATGAACATGGTTGAAAATACATCCTTATTGTATGAGCGTGCATTATTTGGGTGTATACCCAAGGGAGATATTGGTGGATCTTAAGGTTTACTGATTCCCATTTTTCTGAGCAACCGCCATAGTGATTTCCAGAGTGGTCTTACAAGTTCGCACTCCCACCAGCAATGGAGGAATGTTCCTTTTTCTCCACATCCTCTCCAGAATAGATTGTCATAGGTGTTTTTGATTTTAGCCATTCTGACACATGTGTGGTGGTATCTCAGAGTTGTTTTGAGTTGCATTTCTCTGATGTTCAAGGATTTTGAGCATTTTCTTAAGTGCCTTTCAGCCATTTTGGATTCCTCTGTTGAGAATTCTCTATTTATTTCTGCACACCACTTTTTAATTTCATTGTTTGGTGTTTTGTTGGCTATATTCTTGAGTTCATTTTATATTTTGGAAACCAGCCCTCTGTCCAATGTGGGGTTGGTGAAGATCTTTACACATTCTGTGAGCTGTCATTTTGTCTTAATGACTGTGTCCTTTGCCTTACAGAAGGTTCTCAGTTTCAGGAGATCCCATTTATTAATTACAGACCGCAATGTTTATGCCACTGGTGTAATGTTCAGGAAGAAGACTCCTGTGCCTATTCGTTCAAGGGTATCTCCCACTTTCTCTTATAGAAGATTCAGTGTGGCTGGATTTATGGTGAGGTCTTTAATCCATTTGCATCTAAGTTTTGTGCATGGTGACAGATATGGATCTATCTGCAATCTTCGGCATGTCCAAATGCAGTCGTGCCAGAACCATTTGTTGAAGATGCTATCTTTCTTCCATTGTATAGATTAACATCTTTGTCAAAATTAAGGTGTTCCTAGGTGTGTGGGTTAATATCAGGGTTTTCAATTTGATTCCATTGGTCTATCTGTCTATTTTTGTGCGAATACCAAGCTGTTTTCAGAACTATGGCTCTATAATAGAGCTTGAAGTCAGTGATGGTGATGCCCCCAGAAGATCCTTTATTGGACAGAGGTTTTTTTGGCTATCCTGGGTCTTTTGTTTTTCTATATAAAGTTGAGTATTGTTCTTCCAAGGTCTGTGCAGAACTGTGTTGGGATTTGGTGGGCATTGCAGTGACTCTCTAGATTACTTTTGGCAAGACTGCCATTTTTCCTATGTTGATTCTACCTATACAAGAGCATGGGAAATCTTTCCATTTTCTGGTATCTTCTTTAATTTCTTTCTTTAAGGACTCAAAATTCTTAATGTACAGGTCTTTCACTTTTTTGGTTAGTGTTACCAAAGATATTTTATGTTGCTTGTGGATATTGTGAAGGGTGATGTTTCTGTGATTTCTTTCTCATTGCATTTATCATCTGTATAAAGTAGAACTATTGATTTTTTTGAGTTAATTTTGAGTCATGCTACTTTGCTTAAGGTGTTTATCAGCTGTCGGAGTTCCCTGGTAGAGTTTTTCAGGCCACTTATGTAGACTATCATATCATCTGCAAATAGTGAAAGTTTGACTTCTTCCTTTCCAATTTGTATCCCTTTGATCGCCTTTTGTTGTCTTATTGCTCTAGCTAGAACTTCAAGTACAATATTGAATAGATATGGAGAGAGTGGACATCCTTGTCTTGTTCCTGATTTTAGAGGTATTGCTTTGAGTTTCTCTCCATTTATTTTGATGTTTGCTGTTGGTTTGCCATATATTACTTTTATCATGTTTAGATATGTTCCTGTTATTCCTGTTCTCTCCAAGATCTTTATCATGAAGGGGTGTTGGATTTTGTCAAAGGCTTTTTCAGCATCAAGTGAGATGATCATGTAGGTTTTCTGTTTCAGTTTGTCCTTATGGTGGATTGCATTAATGGATTTTTTGTATGTTGAACCATCCTTGCATCACTGGGATGAAGCCTACTTGATCATAGTGGATGATTTTTCTGAAGTGTTCTTGGATTCAATTCGCCAATATTTTGTTGAGTATTTTTGCATCGATGTTCATGAGGGATATTGGTCTGTAGTTCTCTTTTTTTAGTTGTACTTTGTGTGGCCTGTGTATCAAAGTGATTGTTGCTCTGTAAAAAGAGTTTGGCAATATCCCTTCAGCTTCTATTATGTGGAACAACTTGTGCAGTACATGTATTAGCACTTGTTTGAATTTCTGGTAGAATTCTGCAGTGAAGCCATCTGGTCATGGGCTTTTTTTTGGGTGGAAGGCTTTTGAAGTCTGCTTCTATTTCATTCGGGGTTATAGGACAATTTAAATTGCTTATCTGTTCTTGGTTTAATTTTGGTAAGTGATATCTATCCAGGAAACTGTCCATTTCCTTTAGATTTTCGAGTTTTATAGAGTAAAGGTTTTCAAAGTATGACCTGATGATTCTCTGGATTTCCTTAGTGTCTGTTGTTATATCCCCCTTTTCATTTCTGATTTTGTTAATTAGCATGTTCTCTCTCTGCCTTTTGGTTAGTTTTATAGAAGTTTGTCTATTTTGTTGATCTTCTCAAAGAACCAACTGTTTTTGTTTCATTGATTCTTTGTAATATGTTCCTAGTTTCTACTTTATTGATTCCATCCCTCAGTTTGATTATTTCCTGGCTTCTACTACTCCATGGTGAGTTTGCTTCTTTTTGCTCTAAATCTTTCAATTTTTCTGTCGATTATCTCATGTGACTATTCTCCAGTTTCTTCACATGAGCATTTAGTGCTGTGAACTTTCCTCTTTGCACTTCTTTCAAAGTGTCCCATAACTTTGGGTATGTTGTGTCTACATTCTCATTAAATTATGAGAAGTCTTTAATTTCTTTTTTATTTCTTCCTCAAGCCAGGGATGTTGTAATTGCGTGTTATTCAATTTCCATGAGTTTGTTTTCTGCAATTTTTATTGCAGTTGAATTCTAGCTTTAAAGCATGGTGATCTGATAAGATACAGGGGGTTATTTCAATTCTTTGTATCTGTGGAGGTTTGCTTTATTGCCAACTATGTGGTCAATTTTAGAGAAGGTGCCATGTGACGCTGAGAAGAAGGTATATTCTTTTGTGTTTGGATGCAATGTTCTATAGATATCTGTTAAACCTCGTTGGGTCATAACTTCTGTTAGATCCTTTATTTCTTTGTTCAGTTTCTGTCTGCTGGTCCTGTCTAGTGGTGAAAGTGGCATGTTAAAGTCTCCTACTATAAGTGTGTGTGTGGTTTTATGTGTGGTTTGAGTAATGCTTCTTTTACAAATGTGGGTGCCTTTGTTTTGGGGGCATACATGTGCAGGATTGAGACTTCATCTTGAAGGACTTTTCCTGTGATGAGTATGAAATGCCCTTCTTCATCTCTTTTGATTGATATTAGTTTGAAGTCTGATTTCTCAGATATTAGGATTGCTAATCCAGCTTGTTTCTTGGATCCCTTTGATTGGAAAGTATTTTCCCAACCCTTTACTCTGAGGTAATGCCTGTCTTTGAAGTTGAGATGTGTTTCTTGTATACAGCAGAAGGATGGATTCAGTCTTCGTATCCATTCTCTTAGCCTGTATCATTTTATGGGCCGATTAAGACCATTGACATTGAGGGATATTAATGTCCATTGATTGTTCTTGTTTGTTTTGGATTTTTGTTGGTGGTGTCATTGTGTGTGTATTTCGCCCTCCTGTTTCTTTTCATGTTTGGTAGAATTGGATTATCTATTGCCTATATTTTTGTGAGTGTAGTTATCTCGTTGGGTTGGAGTTTTCCTTCTAAAAATTTCTGTATTGCTGGATTTGTGGATATGTATTGTTTAAGTCTGGTTTCTTCATGGAATATCATGTTTTCTCCATCTATAGGGATTGAAAGTTTTGCTGGGTACAGTAGTCTGGGTTTTCTAATCTGTGGCCTGCTTTTCTGTAACTCAGGTACACATTAACAACAGTTACTGTGTGAAAGTGACCTCCCTTTGCTTGCAAGATTTCCCAGCTCTGAGGCAATGGTTTGCTTCACAGGACAGTGAGTGTGTAATGAAATGTGCACACAAAGGACTCTGTGCTTTGGATGAGGAACAGGCTGTGCTAGATGAGAGAGGAGGAGTTTCTACTAAAATACAAACTTTTTAGACTAGGGCTCTGTCTACTTTGCTGTAAGGGCAGAGCTGGAAGCACAGTGCTGTCTGAATCAGTTGATGTCTGACATTAGGGAAGCTGCTAATATGAGTCCTACCAGGGTGGCCCTAGCCAATGTGGGATGGGGGGCAGTTATTAGCAGTCAGGAGTACTAGGGTCAGGTAATTTGTGGGTTCTTGTCATAGTTTCTTCTGCCTTTGCTGAAATGAGTTGTAAGAAGGACCACAAGTTTTACCATGGTAGGTGAATGGTATTCAGAGCAGGTCTGTTGAGCTATCATTGCACTTATTTGTATATTTAATTACTGTTTGCTTTTCAAGACATGGTTTCCCTGTGTAACCTTTGTGGCTGTCCTGGAACCTACCTTGTATATAAGTCTGGTATGAACTCACAGTTATCTTACTGCATCTGCCTCCCAGGTGCTGTTATTAAAGGCATGTGCCAACACCACCACCACCCAGTAAGCTTTCAATTCTGTTGGAAGTTGAACAGAACATGAGCCAGTGTGTAGTTCTGTTGGTACATATGTTGACCTAGGCAATGTCCTTTGTCCTCCATGCCTCCCAGTATGGATTTACTATGTAATAGGATCCTCTGCAGCCCTGGCATGGGGGGACAGAATTCTTGCAGTATCACTGTCCAGTGTTCACATGTGGGCACTGCTTTTGGTTGTAGTGGGAAAACAGATTAGAACACAGGAGGTTTGGTTTCTATAAGTTCTGAATATTACATTCCATTTTCATGTTTGTATTTAAATATATTTCAAATAATTTAGGAACTTGTAGAAAAATGATGATGTGGATCATCTTTCATGCATACATGATTAGGATGCTTGTAACTTCTTAGTGCAAATAAACACAATGATGGGATTCAGTGAAGTTTAGTTCCAGGGGAGAAAAGAAGTTTCTGATGAGCAGAGATTTCTCAAGTGTTCATGGTGCTTTGCAGGGAGATTGGGTGGGGTTGATTCCTTGTTATGTGCCCTAGGTGATGAGAATGGTGAGTATTTCATTTGTTTTTTTCTAATTTAAATTAGAAACTAGTTTGTTTTGCATGTCAATCACACTGTCCTCACCCTCTTCTCTCCTGCCCCTCACTGACCATGTATTCTATCCCCTTTCTGCCCGCCAGGGAATGTGAGGCCTTCCACAAGTGATCTTCAATGTCTGTCATATATTTTGGTTCATGGCCTAGGAGCAGCTATGTGTCTCTTGGCTGAGAGTGTGTTGCTTTATGTGGAATGGGCTTTCAAAGTCCATTAATATACTAGCAATGAATTGTAATCCACTACCACAGGCCTCATAGATTTCCCAGGCCTCCTAACTGACACCCATATTCAGGGGGTCTGGATCAGTCCTATGCTGGTTTCCCAGCTTTCAGTCTGTGGTCCATCAGCTCCCCCTTGTTCAGGTCAGCTGTTTCTGTGAATATCTCCCATTTGGTCTTGACCACTTTGCTCATCACATCTCCCTGTCTGAACTTAGATTCCAGGAGTGTGGCTCAGTTTTTAGCTGTAGGTGTCTGCTGCTGCTTATATCAGCCACTGGATGAAGGCTCTAGGGTTCCATGTAAGGTAAATTCTTGCCCATTGCTCACAGTGTTATTTGGTGTCATTCTTGTAGAAATCTGAACATTTCCCTACTGCCAGATTTCTCTTTTATTTTATAATGGCTCTATCTATTATGGGATATTTTTTCTTGCTCTCCTCTATTCTTCCCCTGACTCAATCTTCCTGTCCCCACAAGTCCTCCTCTCCCCTCCCCCTCTTCTCTTTTCATTCTCCTCACTCTTTCTCCCCTCCACCCATGATATCAATTTGCTCAGGAGATCTTGTCCCTTTCCCCATCTATGGCAAACCATATATATCTCCCTTAGGATTCTCCCTGTTTCCTAGCTTCTGTGGTGGTGTGAATTGTAGGCAGTTAATCCCCTTTCCATGCCTGAAACCCATATATAACAGAGCCCATTCCATGTTTTTCTTTTTGTGACTGGTTTACCTCACTCAGGATGCTTTCTTCTACTTCCATTCATTTGCCTGTGAATTTTAAGATTCAGTTATTTCTCTGCTGAGTACTACTCCGTTGTGTAAATGTACCACATTTTCTCTACCCATTCTCCAGTTGAGGGGCATCTAGGTAGAATAAAGGTTCCACCTATTACAAATAATATTGCTATGAACATAGTTGAACAGATGTCCTGTTGTGTGAATGTTCATCTTTTGCTTATATGCCTGTGAGTGGAATTGCTGTATGTTGTGGTGGATTCATTCCAATTTTCCAGAGGAACTTCCTTACTCGTTTCCAATGTGGTTGTACAACTTTGTACTCCCCCCAGTAGTGGAGGAATGCTGTTTCTCCAATCCTCTCCAGCATAAACTGTCATTGGTGTTTTTGATTTTAGCCATTCTAACAAGAGCAATGTGCTACCTCAGAGTTGTTTTGATTTGCATTTTCCTGATTGCTAAGTATAAGCACTTGCTAAGCACTTTCTTAAATTTCTTTCAGCCATTTTATATTCCTCTATTGAGAAGTCTCTATTTAATTCTGTATCCCACATTTTAAATGGATTTTTTGGTGTTTTGGTGACTAGTTTCTTGAGTTCTTTGTATATTTTTGAATTCAGCCCTCTGTCAAATATGGGGTTGATGAATGTCTGTTCTCCATTTTGTGAGCTGCCTTATTTTGACTGAGTCCTTTGATTTACAGAAGCATCTAAGTTTCATTTATTAATTGTAGATTGCTGTGTCTGTGCTACTGGTGTTATGTTCAGGAAGCTGTCTACTCTACAAATTCTTCCTGGGTACCTCCTACTTTCTCTTATAAGATGGTCAGTGTGGGTCTATTTATGTTGAGGTATGTCATCTGTTTGCACCTAAGTTTTGTGCATGGGAATGGATACGAATCTGTCCGTAGTCTTTTACATGCCAGCACCCAGTTATGACAGCACTATTTACTAAAGATGGTTTCTGTTTTACATTGTATAATTTTAGCTTCGTTGTTCAGCATCAGGTTTTCATATGTATGTGGGTCCTGTCATGGTTTTCAATTCAATTCCATTGGTCTACATGTCTTTTAAATTATTTTACTATACTGTTTCATGATTGAGCATCAGTGGGGTAGAATTTACCTGAAACAAAAGGAATTATAGGGAGATTTTGATCCATAGCAAGAGGTCACCTCTATGTTTGGAGAGAGCATGGTATTTCTGTTTTTTGAAGAAATATTAGTTGCTTGAGGGTCAGAAACAACAGTTCAAATGTCATTTTGAGGTGATTTTGTGAAAGTG
>NW_023276808.1:4885831-4907960 GCF_003668045.3 Cricetulus griseus
TTACAACAGACACTAAGGAAATCCAGAGAATCATCAGGTCATACTTTGAAAACCTTTACTCTATAAAACTCGAAAATCTAAAGGAAATGGACAGTTTCCTGGATAAATATCACTTACCAAAATTAAACCAAGAACAGATAAGCAATTTAAATTGTCCTATAACCCCGAATGAAATAGAAGCAGACTTCAAAAGCCTTCCACCCAAAAAAAAGCCCATGACCAGATGGCTTCACTGCAGAATTCTACCAGAAATTCAAACAAGTGCTAATACATGTACTGCACAAGTTGTTCCACATAATAGAAGCTGAAGGGATATTGCCAAACTCTTTTTACAGAGCAACAATCACTTTGATACACAGGCCACACAAAGTACAACTAAAAAAAGAGAACTACAGACCAATATCCCTCATGAACATCGATGCAAAAATACTCAACAAAATATTGGCGAATTGAATCCAAGAACACTTCAGAAAAATCATCCACTATGATCAAGTAGGCTTCATCCCAGTGATGCAAGGATGGTTCAACATACAAAAAATCCATTAATGCAATCCACCATAAGGACAAACTGAAACAGAAAACCTACATGATCATCTCACTTGATGCTGAAAAAGCCTTTGACAAAATCCAACACCCCTTCATGATAAAGATCTTGGAGAGAACAGGAATAACAGGAACATATCTAAACATGATAAAAGCAATATATGGCAAACCAACAGCAAACATCAAAATAAATGGAGAGAAACTCAAAGCGATACCTCTAAAATCAGGAACAGGACAAGGATGTCCACTCTCTCCATATCTATTCAATATTGTACTTGAAGTTCTAGCTAGAGCAATAAGACAACAAAAGGCGATCAAAGGGATACAAATTGGAAAGGAAGAAGTCAAACTTTCACTATTTGCAGATGATATGATAGTCTACATAAGTGGCCTGAAAAACTCTACCAGGGAACTCCGACAGCTGATAAACACCTTAAGCAAAGTAGCATGACTCAAAATTAACTCAAAAAAATCAATAGTTCTACTTTATACAGATGATAAATGCAATGAGAAAGAAATCACAGAAACATCACCCTTCACAATATCCACAAGCAACATAAAATATCTTTGGTAACACTAACCAAAAAAGTGAAAGACCTGTACATTAAGAATTTTGAGTCCTTAAAGAAAGAAATTAAAGAAGATACCAGAAAATGGAAAGATTTCCCATGCTCTTGTATAGGTAGAATCAACATAGGAAAAATGGCAGTCTTGCCAAAAGTAATCTAGAGAGTCACTGCAATGCCCACCAAATCCCAACACAGTTCTGCACAGACCTTGGAAGAACAATACTCAACTTTATATAGAAAAACAAAAGACCCAGGATAGCCAAAAAAACCTCTGTCCAATAAAGGATCTTCTGGGGGCATCACCATCACTGACTTCAAGCTCTATTATAGAGCCATAGTTCTGAAAACAGCTTGGTATTCGCACAAAAATAGACAGATAGACCAATGGAATCAAATTGAAAACCCTGATATTAACCCACACACCTAGGAACACCTTAATTTTGACAAAGATGTTAATCTATACAATGGAAGAAAGATAGCATCTTCAACAAATGGTTCTGGCACGACTGCATTTGGACATGCCGAAGATTGCAGATAGATCCATATCTGTCACCATGCACAAAACTTAGATGCAAATGGATTAAAGACCTCACCATAAATCCAGCCACACTGAATCTTCTATAAGAGAAAGTGGGAGATACCCTTGAACGAATAGGCACAGGAGTCTTCTTCCTGAACATTACACCAGTGGCATAAACATTGCGGTCTGTAATTAATAAATGGGATCTCCTGAAACTGAGAACCTTCTGTAAGGCAAAGGACACAGTCATTAAGACAAAATGACAGCTCACAGAATGTGTAAAGATCTTCACCAACCCCACATTGGACAGAGGGCTGGTTTCCAAAATATAAAATGAACTCAAGAATATAGCCAACAAAACACCAAACAATGAAATTAAAAAGTGGTGTGCAGAAATAAATAGAGAATTCTCAACAGAGGAATCCAAAATGGCTGAAAGGCACTTAAGAAAATGCTCAAAATCCTTGAACATCAGAGAAATGCAACTCAAAACAACTCTGAGATACCACCACACATGTGTCAGAATGGCTAAAATCAAAAACACCTATGACAATCTATTCTGGAGAGGATGTGGAGAAAAAGGAACATTCCTCCATTGCTGGTGGGAGTGCGAACTTGTAAGACCACTCTGGAAATCACTATGGCGGTTGCTCAGAAAAATGGGAATCAGTAAACCTTAAGATCCACCAATATCTCCCTTGGGTATACACCCAAATAATGCACGCTCATACAATAAGGATGTATTTTCAACCATGTTCATAGCAGCATTGTTTGTAATAGCCAGAAGCTGGAAGCAACCTAGATGCCCCTCAACTGAAGAATGGATAGAGAAAATGTGGTACATTTATACAATGGAGTACTACTCAGAAGAAAAAAGCAATAGAATCTTGAAATTCACAGACAAATGGATGGAACTAGAAGAAATCATCCTGAGTGCGGTAACCCAGTCACAAAAAGATAAACATGGTATATACTCACTCATATATGCATTTTAGACATAGAGCAAAGGATTACCTGCCTACAATCCTTTTCACTAAAGAATTTAGGAAACATGAAGTACTCTAGGGCATAAATGCATGGACCACAGGAATGGGAAGGGGCAGGAACTCCTGAGCTAATTGGGAGCATGAGAGGAGGGGGGGCTGCCCCAGTGAGAGCAGGAGAAGAGGAAAGGAGGAAATGGAGGATCAGAATTATTGAGTTTGGGGAAGAATAGAGGAGAGCAGGTTGAGAGATACCATATTAGAGGGAGCCATTATAGGTGTGAGGAGAGATCTGAAACTGAGGAGATTTCCAGAGACCTACAAGGATGACGTGAACTGACAATCCAGGCAATGGTGGAGAGGATAACCTAAATGCCCTTCTCCTGAAATGGGATTGATGACTCCTTTTCTGCCATCCTAGAGCCCTCATCCAGTGGCTGATGGAATCAGAAGCAGCTATCCACAGATACACACTGAAATGAACTCTGGAACTTAGTTGCACAGAGGGAGGAATGAAGATCGAAGGGGTTGGTACCAGGTTGGAGAAATCCACAGAAACAGCTGGCCTGAAAAAGGGGGACACGTTGACCCCAGATGCTGACTGGGAGGCCAGTACAGGACTGATCCAGACCCCTGAACATGTATGTCAATGAGGAGGCCTCTGCACTCTATGGGGCCACTCATAGGGGATTAGTATTTTTCCCTGGTATAAGAAGATATTTTGAGAGCCCATCCCATGTGAAGGGATGCACTCTTGCCCTGGACACATGCAGAAGGGCAGAAGGCCAATCCAGGATGATGTGGTGGACTTTGTGGAGCCCCTGTTAGGGCCCTACCCTGCCTGGTGAGTGGAGGGGAGTACTGGGTGGGGGGTAGGTTGGGGTGGGGTAGGAGGGGTGAGGGTGAGGGCAGGGAGAGGGAGAAAGGATTGACATGTGAAACAAGCTTTTTTAACTAATTTGAACTAATAAAAAAATGAAAATCAGAACACAGATTCAAAAACAATGGTGTATTAATAGGGCTGAAAGGCAGAAAAGACTATGGGAGTATGATGCATTTATAATATCAAAAGTTATTTTCAAAAGATGAAAGAGTCCTTATGGCCATGTGCTCCAGAGACTAGAGACTTGTATTAGAGCACATTAAAGATTTTTTGTCCATTTCTCTAAAGATAAAAACCATAAACAAAAAAATGCAAGTCCTTAGGAGTGGATACTAGCACTTGATTAAATACAATCACACAACGAGGACTTTCCTTAAATAAATTTTTAAGTACATAATTGTCTTGAAAGAACAGGTCATTCTTCAGCAACATGGTCCTGAGGTGAAGGTCATAGGGGACATGAAAGATAGACAACTAGAAGGTAGAAAAGATAAATGCTAGGTATTATAGAGGATATGCCCCAGACTAACTAAGCTTCTTGAGAAGAATAGCATCCTGTACGATACATAAATGTGGTGGTAGGAGGGAAGGCTATATGAGAACAATATGAATTTATCAAAAACTAATATATATAACAGAAGAAATTCAGGAGGAGAGTAGTCAAGCAATGCCACACAAGGTAAACAGAATATCTCAAGACCATTAATGACTTAAGACACAGTGGCCTTAGCACAAGCAATAGCTCCCAATATGGTGGAAAGAGTTTAGTTCTCAGGATTTGAAGCAACCCTTCAAAAATTTCATGGGCCCAGATCATTGCCAGCTCTCCCAAACATATTGCAGATTTTAGAGAAACAGTTCAGTTTTATTTTCAATACACCATGCCCCAATGAAAGCTCCCACGCATTAGACCCATGCTGTTATTAAGTCCTCCCTGCCTGAGGGCTTACATGAAAGCCTTGCTTGATGAGGTGAGTGATTACCACAACTGTGTTTTATTTACAAATAATTATTACCTAGTGTCATATTGCCCACCTGAAATAATTATGTTTATTTTCAAGAAAAAAAAAACAACTAGAATTTTATGACACCAGGATTTAAGTTTTTTGTGACCCTGTAAAGCCTCCTTGTCCAGCTTGATAGAGGGCTATACTTTGATATGGGGATGGGCCTAGTGGCTTGTGGTAAATCAGGGGTAGATTCTTTGTAATGGTTTGGAGCCAAATGTCTGGACAATCCTGATGAACAAATGTGTATCCTAGCATCCAAACAAGTCTGGTTAGAATGTACTTATCTTTGGGTGTTTCAGAGGCAGTCATCCACAGCTCAATTCTATTTTAGGATACATTCTATTTCCTAAGCATTGGTAAATCCTTTATATCAACAAATCTACTCCCTTACATTATGGTGTAATAGGAGACTGTTATCCAACACATGAGATGCCTCTGGACAACCTGTACAAAATTAACTATGAATGGAGATTACATGTAAATGTTAAATGTAGAGTGTTCGATATCAAGAAAATACTGGAAAACTAGGAATCTCTGAATTAGGCAAGCTGCTTTCCATATATTCATCAAGAATGTTGAAGTTGTACTGGGCATTGGTGGCAAACATTATTAATCCCAGCATTTGGGAGGCAGCGACAGGTGGATCTCTGTGAGTTCAAGGCCAGGCTTGTCAATAGAGTGAGTGCCAGGATAGAATCCAAAGCTACACATAGAAACCCTGTCTCCAAAAATCCAAACAGAAAAAAAGAATGTTTAAGTTCACTAGAAACTTGCTCCTATACCCAGCTCCCTGATCACAATACTCAGATCAAATTAAGCCCTCAGAGGAATGTTAGTGAGAGACCTCCTCCTAGGTGGAACCATTTACATGGGCCAAATGGGATTTCCCAAGAAAAGGAATCTGGTCTCACTCTCCCCGCAGATACAGGGAGGTCTCACCACACAGTCTACCACACCTCACTGTCTTCTACTCCACATCCTCAGAAAGCATTCCTTAGCTCACCATTTTGTTGTTTCCCAGATCACTGAAGCTCTCAGCTCAGCTCCCTGCAGCAGGAACTGCACCACAGCAAAGAAAACTGCTGTCTCCTCTTCAAAATCAAGCCTGGTGACAGCAAGAGTCCGGCACTTCTTGTGACTGGCAGGTCTCCTGGAGGGAATAATTGGATAGTGACAAGAGCACCTCCCATAGGGTTAGAGTGTGCTTAAAGACACAGTATTGTGGTTCCTGGCCATGGCTCCCACACAAGAAAACATCCTTTCTGTAGATCTGCAACAATATGCATTTCAATAGCACTCGCCTCAGGCTCAGATTGCAGACCCTGATATCTCCCTGGTTTCCATAGGAACTTCCCTTTGTCTTCCAGGATATAATTCACAAGTTTCTACACACCAAAGAGCCTCTCTGATGACGCAGCAATTTAAATCAGACCAAATCAAAATGAATTAGAAAAATCTCACCTGGTAGATACAGCACAGGGATGGAGTTCCACAGAGCTCCACAGCGTCCCTTTCTTCATTACACTAACACCCTCCCTCTCTTGCCCTCTCTCCCCTGACCTTCCTCCCCTCCCTGCCCTGTCTTCCGCCCTGTAAATAAATTACAAGTAAGAGACCTACCAGTGTCTTAAGGATTGTACCATCCCGGGAAGGAAGCCCAGAAGCGGGCAGGAGGAAGAGTGGTGGGTCGGGAGTGCAGAGCACCCTGGGAAATGTAGTCCTGAGAATGTTCTCTGCAGGGAGCAGGAAAACTCAAGGAACCGCTGGCTCCCCAGGCTGGCTTTGCAGGTGAATGCGGTAGTGAATCAGTGAATCAGTGACTGAGAGCTGAGCTAAGGAGTGGATTGAATGCAGGCAGCAGCCAGGTGGCAGCAGTCAAGTCAATGATGCAGTTTAGGAAGAGGCAGCTGGCGAGCAGGTGGGGCAAGCGTGGTGATGGGGGAGGGGGTGTTCCTTCTAGACTCGCCAGCACCTGCATGCTCGCTCCCACCGTGGAGTCCATAAATGAAAAATCGAACGAACAAATGAATAAATTAATTAATAAATGGATGAACGGATGGATCGGGTGCCGCCGCAGCAGCGGTGGTGGCGGGAAGGCACTGGAGCCAGCCGTCAGGGAGGGAGGGAGGGAGCCCAATGCAAGCAAGCGGATGGGCTCTGGGCTTTGGGGGAGTGGTGAGTATTAATGAGTTAAATAGCTGTTATTGTATGTTACATGAAATAAAGAATGGCTATAATTGAATACTAGGCTTTCTATTAATAACACATGATGAGCAGCAAGTTCACAAGCCTATGTATAATATGATCTTGTATAATGGAAATTTGTCAGGGTTTCTCAAATTTCCTCTCTAAAGTGTAATGTATCATGTACTACCAAGTTTTGTTTTGTTTTGTTTTGTTTTTTTTATTTTATTCTTTAAAACAGGTTCCCTGTGGCATGGGAGGCTGTCCTGGAACTAGCTCTTATAGACCAGAATGGTCTCAGACTCACAGAGATCCACCTGCCTCTGCATCCTGGGTGCTTCAATTAAAGTCATGAGATACTACCCTCTGGCTATGGCTAATGCAAAGACGTGGACACCGCCCCAAACTCGGCGAAGTCCCCGGGCAGAGCCCAGAAAACCAGGCCCCTGCCGAGGCGCCTCCTCCGTCTCCACCGCAGCCCTCGGCCTCTGCAGCCTAGGAGACAGCTCCCGCCCGCCCGCCCGCCCGGGGCTCGCCTCGGGGGCCGCCGCCGCCTGGGTCCCCGCCCCCGGCTCCCGCAGGATGCACGGGCAGCCCGCGCTTCCCACAGCCGCCCCCGCTCCTCGCGCTCCCGCCCGCGGCCTCCACTCCCCCGTTCTGCGCGGTGTCGCTCAGCTTGACTTTCTTGTCCAGACTCCCAGGGGTCTCCATGGCCGAGAAGCGCGGATGCCCAGCAGCTGAGCGAGCGCCCGGGAGCGGAGGCGGGGCCGAGAGGCCGGAGGCGGGGCCGAGCAGAGAGCAGGGGCGGGGCCGAGAGGCCGGAGGCGGGGCCGAGCAGAGAGCAGGGGCGGGGCCGAGAGGCCAGAGGCGGGGCCGAGCAGAGAGCAGGGCAGAAGATGGCTACATTGCTTTCAGTTTATTCCTGAAATTCAGAGCAAACTCTAGGCAAATGAATAATAATAAAAATTGTAGTATTTATGGAAATTTGAATCTTTAGATGTCAATAAGCTAGGAAGAATATGTTAATGAGCTCTATTGTTACACAGCACATCTTCCTCCAGGTGCAGGTGGAAAAACAAACACAGCTGCATTATTTAAGTTTCTCTACATGAACGGTATCAAGAATGCATGTCTCCATGCATCTATAGAGTAGATTCATTAGAATGTCTCACAAGCTGTGGTCACTATATTCCAACCATGGCTTCCGACCAATGGAAATTTAAAGAATCTAGTAGATTGTCTTTGAGCCTTTAGCTAAATCAAGTGAAGAATGCAGTAATTTCTCAGTCCATGAGGCTGGACATGTCAGCCTGTCTTCTTATACACAGAAATTCCAACGAAGTTGCCTCTAATGCTATTAAAGGAAAGAATTTGGTAGTGACAACTAGAACAAGCAGGAAAAAGAGAGAGCTTCCTTCTTCAATATTGTTTATATATGTTGGCTCCCGCCAGATAGTGAGATCCAGGTTATAAATGGATCATATTCTCTGATTGATTATTTATTTTTGTTGTTTATGTTGTTGTTCTTTTGTGTGTGTTTTCAAGAAATGTTTTATGTGTGAGGCTCTGGAAATCGTTCTATAGTCCAGACTTGTCTGAAACTCAGAAAGTCCCAGTAACTCTCCCTCCTGAATTTTCGTGTTAACTTGTGCACCGCTACCAAGCACCTAAAGGTGGATCTTATCACCTCAGGTGACCAAGATTAATGATCAGCTTTCCTATTTAAAAACCTTTAATTAATTAAAATCCCTTCAGGTGTAAGCAACTCTTACACCTGCAAGTAATAAGCCACGGCAACTATAGGTCTTCATTTATTTCCCATTGTTGCTGGGGTTTTAAGGCAAATCCCCAGCTCCTATAGCCCCATCAGGCGGGGATCAGCCCTCTGTCTCACCTCAGTTGTGGTTCTGCAAGGGGCCCAGAAGCAGTTCTTGTCGCCTGAAGGGAATGATCTGGTACCCATGAGATGATGACTCTGGCTCCAGGGTAGTGTCTACTCATCATAGATAATTTTTACATGTGGGATGTGACTGTCCTTTGATGCTCTACTGTTCCATCCTAGATGGCTTCATGTTTAGGACAGTGGCTCTTAACCTTTGTCCCTTTAGAGTTCAGAGGTTCAGTCCTTTATCATCATGGTGGGACATGGTGGCATGCAGGAAGACACGGTGGTGGAGGAGCTGAGAGTCCTACATCTTGACCAGCAAGCAACAGGAAGTGGTCTCGTCTTTGTATCGATTCTCAAGTGTGGTTCGCCCTCACAAGATTACACTTTCCCAAAATTCATTCTTTCTAGTAATACATCCATGATAAAATTTCTTTTTACTGAAGTGTTTTTCACGTGAGGCAGAAGAGGTGATCTCTGTAAGTTCCAGGCCTAGCATAACAACTACAGGCCAGACAGGGTTAGAAAGAGACTGTGTCTCAAGACAGACTCAATCCAAAAATTTCTACTTAATAAACTTTAGAATTGTAAAAATGGTTTAACATATAAAGTGCTCAACTTACAACTATCCCTTCACTTTGGCCTTCTAAAGACAGTTGCTATACCACATTACTGTAATCCAGTGCTTTTGATGACAGTTGAAATGCAGACAGAAGAAATCCTACCAAGTCTATTTATGTGGCATGGCAAACAAGAAACCCTGTCTCAAACATGCAAAGTGTAAACAAGGAACACCCCAAAGAGTTCTCTGGTATTTATACCCTAACGATGACATGCATATCCAACTACCACACGTAAAGAATCACACACATACAAACAGACATAAGTAAATAAATAATAAAATTATAATAGAATGTTTTGGCACAAACCTTTTATTACAACCTGGGCACCAGTGACACGCAAGGTTCTATAAATTTGTGGCCAAACACATCTGCATTCTGAGATCAAGGACAGTCAAAGATATGTAGAGAAACCTTGTCTAAAAAGAAAATTCCAATTCGGATTATCATTGACTCATCATGATATCTTTTTCCAAAATACAGTGAAATGTTCCAGCTTTACCTCACAAGAAGTCCCTAGGAAAAGGACAATATCTCTTAAAGTCATTTTGATGTCTGCCAGTGGTGGGTGTCAAATTATTTTCATATATGAAGATAACAGTATTGTAGTAGAGACAGGCAGATGTCCATGAATTCAAGCCAATTTGGACTGCATAGTGAATGGCCCCTGATGACAAACTCACTGCAATAAAGCCATACCTTCTAACAGTGCCACTCCCTGTGATATTTCAGAGGCAATTGTAGTCAAACTATCACATTGCCACAATTAGGCCATTTTTCATGATGGTGACTCAAACAGCTGATTTCCTACCCTTTCCTCCTTGCAGAGAACTTAACAAAATATTCTGTCCACTCTCATCAGAAGTCAGAAACTATGCTGCATATACAAATCCTTTTCCTGTGACTGCAATGAACAGTTACCTACATGACTCAAATGGAAGATTTTAAAACTCGAAGGTCATACAGTCACTTAATTTAAGAAGGGGCAACCAAGAGGACAGGAAGGACATTGCCCTGGAAAGCAACAGACTGAGATAAAGACCACCTGTGTCAACATAAGAGAGTTTGTCTCAGTACACATTTATTTTTTAAAGGCTGGAAGTAAAACTGTTCTATAATATGACTTTCCATGAGAAATAACAGACTTAAGAGATTAAAAAGCAAAAAAAAAAAATATTGCATGTATCCATCTCTGGATAATTGTTCAAGAGGAGACCATTTAACCAAATTGGTTTTTTTTTTTTTTTTGGTTTTTCTGAGACAGAATTTATCTGTGAAACATTCTTAGTTTCCTTGAACTAGCTCTGTAGTCCAGACTGGGCTCAAACTCACAGTGATCTGCCTGCCTTTGAAGGTGGAGTGCTGAAATTAAAGATGTGCACCAAAAGCACATGACTCCTAAAATAAATTTTGTATTCAACATATGCTGTCATCTTTAAGTTGTTTTAGGGTCAGACTCCAGCTTACACTTTGAAGGATGTAATAGTGAGAGGAAACCGCAAGTGGGCAAATTAGGCAAATGAAAGCCATCAACAGAAAGATATTACCATAATTATTTCTTAGTAAATGACTCACATGAAACAGCAGCTCATACTTTATTGACATGTCCTGAGGTAGAAATGCCAGAAAATGATAAAGATAGGAAAGGCGGAACAGAGCAAAGATAAAAGCTGGAGCAAGGAGTTCTTTCTTAAGCTATTTCTTAATCAAAGTTAGCTTCTTAAGAGGAATAGGTTCTTGTATATTACTTCCAGGGGCAAAGGAAGGGAAATTGAAGACTTCTAAGAAGTCATCAGAAATTATCACGGGATGGAGAGATATCTCAGAGGTTAAGAGAACTGGCTGCTCTTCCATAGGTCATGACAAACTCAGGAGAAGGATTCTCAAACAATGCAACACTAGTGGAACACAGGATATCCCAAGAACATTACTGATTGAGCCCACAGTGGCCTTGGCATCAATATTGTTAGCCAGCACATCTTCCTCAGTGAGAAGGTTAAAAAAACAAAAACAAGAGCATTTTTCAATATTCTCTACATGAAAAGGAGTGGGAGAATGAATGTCTCCATGTATGTAGAAAGTGGACTTGTTAGAATGTCTAACAGGCTCTAGCCTAGCTGGCCCAACAATGGCTGCCAACCAGTAGAAACTTAGGGTCCAGTAGTTGGTTTGTTCATCAGGCTGGATGCCTCAGATGTTTTCAGTATACACAAAAATTACAAAGAAATAAGCTCCAATGCTAGGAAAGGAATGAATTTGTTAGCCAGAGCTAGGGTGCCCTTACTTAAAAGCTAAGGAGCCCTAACAACAAACACAATGAATGGGACACAGATAGTATAATGGGGATATCTGATTCTCCGGACATTTCTTCTTCCCCAAAAGAGGCCCAGGTTAATTCTAGCTCTACTGCAGGGGCCTTAGCATCATCCAAAATGGAGGGAAGAGACATGGCCGATGCCTTCACTACAGAGAGAGCTGTGGATCTGTATTGCTGTGCCCCTGACACTTTTCAGCCTTTGCAGTTCAGTCAAGGAACAACACAACTTTCCATACCTGTAGATGGGACACTCCGACATATGCCCTCTCAGGTGGAAGAGCTGACACATTCTCCCTCTATAAAAGAGGACCCTAGGGCATCCTTTTCTATGAAATCCTGAATTCAACCTGAAGCCACTGCACAAGGAAGCCTAAATAGATCACATCATGATACAATTGCTCAGCCCAGAAATCCACCAATTCCTACCATTTTTTTTAAAAGCTGAGGAGGGAATAACACCCAAATACAAAAGATGAATGGGATTTTGACATTGTTCTGAGTACATCTGGGTCTTTAAAGCTTCCATTATTCTCAGAACAGGCACAGGTTAGGTCCATCTCTTCTGGCGAAGCCCAAGCACATTCCACATGAGAGGAAGGTGCTTTGAATAATCCTTTACATTCAGAGTGGTCTTAGGAACCATTTTACTCTGGTCCCTGTTATTTTGTGTCCTTGCATTTCACTCCAGGACCTGTAACACTATCCATTCCATCAGACTGGACATGCACACATATGCCTTACCCAGATAAAGGTATCACTCAATTTCTTTCTTACATAGTGTGGCCCAGGGATTCCCCTCTAGGAGAAGCAGATTAAAACAGGAAATGACCGCACATAGAAGCCTCAGTAGATCAAAACCAGAACACAATGTCCCAGAGTTGCAAAAATATGACACAAACTGCAAGTCCTGCCTTTCAAGATGAGATGTTCCTAACAAGAAACACTTATGATGAATGGGACACTGATAGTTTATTGGGGACATCTGAGTCTCCAGAAACTACTGCATCCTCAAAAGAGGTCCAAGTAGATTCCAGATACAATGGAGAGTGCTTAGCATCATCCACATTTGGAGGAGGAATTCTGGATTATTTCACCCATGCAGATATTGTTGTAGACCGATTTTGCTCTGTCACTGACTCTTTTCAGCCTTTGCAGTTCAATCAAGGAACAACAACACAGTTCATACCTGTAGAGTGGATATTCACAAATATGCTCTCTCAGAACGAAGAGCTGACACATTATCACTCTATAAAAGAGAACCCTAGGCAAGGATCTTCTATGAAATCTAAAATTCAACAAGCAGCCACTGCACAAGGAAGCCTCAATAGTTCAGACACTGATGACATTTGTGCAGGCCAGAAATCCTACAACCAACAACCTCCCACCAATGCCTTAAGAGTTGAGGGAGTCCCAAAATCCAACACAAAAGATGAATGGGACTTTGACATTGTACTTGGTACATCTGGATCTCTGAACCTTTCAATATTCTCAGAACAGACACAGATTGCTTCCATCTCTATTGATGGGGCCAAAACAGAGTCCACAAATGAGGGAATTTTAGGTAATCCATCAAAATCAGAGGTGTCTTAGGAACCATTTTGCTCTGTCTATGGATCTTTTCTGCCCTTTCAGACCACTCAAGGGCCTATAACATTATCTATTCCTACAGATTGGACATACACATATATGCCCTTCCCAGAGGAAGAGACCACACATTCTCCCTTATACAAATTGGTTTCCAGATGTTCCATCTCTAGGAGAAGATTGAAACATGAAACCACAGTAGAAAGAAGAGTGAGAAGATCAAATCCAGATCACAATGGCATTGCACAGCAATCCTATGACCCACAAAATCTATGTAATGCCTTTAGAGCTAAAGGAGGCCTAAAACTGTGCATATCTGATTAATGGTTTATTGGCATTACCATGGGGCCATCAGAGAGTCCAGACTTTCCTTCATCCTCAGAAGAGGCCCACGATATTTCCAGCTTTCCTGGAGGGGCCTTATCAATATTTACAAGTGAGAGAGGAGGTCTGGCTTAGGACTGCCCTGGAGAGGGTTCAGTGAACCAATTTTGCTCTGTCCCTGATTCTTCTCAGCCTTTGAACTTAAAACAAGCGCCTACAAAACTGTCCATTCCTGTAGTTTGGAAGTTCACACATAGTTCCTCTCAAGTAGAAGAGTTGACAACTTCTTCTGTTTTCAAAAATAACCCCATGCCACCCTCTTCTATGAAAAGCAGTATTCAACAGAAAGACACAGCACAAAGAATACTCAATAGATCACATCCTGATGCCAATTCCTTAGAACATAATTCCAATGACCCAAAACCTTCAACATCTTCTTTAACAGTTGGGGAAGGCCTAACATCCAACATAAAAGATGAATGGGACTTTGACATTGTTCTTGGTACATCTAGGTCTCTAAACCTTCCTTTATTCTCAGAAAAGGAACAGGTTAATTCCATCTCTACTAGCGAAGCCCAAACAGAGTCCAAATGTGTTGTAGGTTATTTGGATCATTCCACAACTTCACAGGTATATCTGAATTCATACTGCACTGGCCATGGCTATTTTGGGCCCTTACAGTTCACTCAAGGGCCTGTAACATTATCCATTCCAACAGATTGGACATACACACATATGTTCAACCCGAATGAAGATATAACTCACTCTCCCTCTTACAAATTGGGGCCCAGGGTTTCCTGCTCTAGGACAAGGAGTTTGAACCATGAATCTAAACCACGAGGAAGTCTCAATAGATCAAAAGCAGATCAAAATGGCCTAGAGTTTCAAAAACACAACAAACCGACTCTTTTCACTGCTTTAAGAGCTAAGGGAGTCATAACACCAAACAATTCTTATAAATGGGACACTGAGACTAGGGCTCTGTCTACTGTGCTGTAAGGATAGAGGTGGAAGGACTGTGATATCTGAGTCAATATATATGGGGGTTCTGGGGAAGGTTTGCTGTCAGGATAACTAGTGGCTGGTATTTTGTGGTTTCTTACCATTGTTATATTCTTGCTTTGCTGAACTGAATTATAGGAAAAAACACAAGCTGTACCATGGCGATTATATGTTTTTCAGAGCAGGTCTTTTGAGCCATTATTTCATTTATTTATTTAGTTAGTTATTGACTGCTTGTTTTTCAAGAAAAGTTTTCCCTCTGAAACATTCATGGCTGTACTGGGACTCACCTTATAGACAAGTCTGGTATGAACTCAGAGAGATCTTACTGCCTCTGCCACCCAAATGCTGTTATTAAAGGCATGTGCCACCCACACCCAGTGTTCTATCAACTGTGTTGGGACTCAATAGAACATGAACCAGAGTGTAGTTCCATTGGTATATGTGGTGACCTGGGAAATGGACTTGGTCCTCTGTGCTTCTCAGAATGGATTTACTGGGTAATGGGAGATTCTACAGCCATGACATGGGGGGATATAATTCTTGAAGTGTCATGGTGTTCACATGTGAGCATTGCTTTTGGTTGCAGTGGGAAAACAAATTAGAAAACTATAGATTTGGTTTCTAGAAGTTCTGAATAATGCATTCCATTTTCATGTTTGTATTACAACTGTTGCAATTAGTTTAGGAACTTGAAGAAAAATGGTTATGTGGATTGTCTTTCATGAATATTTCATTAGAATGCTTGTAATTTAGTATTGCAAATAACCTGTAGGGGAAGCTGTAGCCACGCCTTCTTAGGGGCTGTCTACAGGTGTGCCTGACCAGGCTTGTGAGGGCGTGGTCAGAGTGACATAGTGGGACTGCGTTTTTGGTTTCGGTTTCTCTTTGCTGCTTGCTGTACAGACCTCTACCACGCCAGCTGGCTAGATTGCTCTGTAAGTAAGGCTTTTCCCTATTAAATACCCTTATATTTCTACCTGACTCCATATTGGTAATTTCCCACTATAATAACCACAATGATGTGATTCAGTGAAGATAAGTTCCAGGGGAGAAAAGGAGTTTCCGATGTGCAGAGATATCTCAAATGTGCATGGTGCTGTGCAGGTAGATATGGCAGATATCAAGTTATGGGCCATAGGCCATGGAATCAGATTTAAAATCACTTTTATTTTTCTTTGCATTTTTTTGTTTTAGGTTCAGGGAGCATTTCTTTCCTTTTTCAATTTATATTAGAAACAACCTAGTTTTAAATGTCAATCTCAGTTTCCTCTCCCCTCCTCCTCCCCTGCCCCTCAATGACCCCATATTTTATACCCTTTCTGCTCCCCAGTGAAGGGGAAACCTTTAATGCGAGGTCTTTAACGTCTATCATACCTTTTGGAGCAAGGCATAGGCCTACTGCTCTAAGCTGAGACTGTGTTGCTTTATGTGGAATGGGCTCCCAAAGTCCCTTCATACACCAGAGATAAATTCTAATCTACTACCAGAGACCCCATAGATTACCAAGGACTCCTAACTGACACCCATGCTCAGGGGGCCTGGATCAGTCCTATGCTGGTTCCCCAAGCTATCCGTATGTGGTCCATGAGCTCCCACTTGTTCAGGTTAGCTATTTCTGTGAGTTTCTCCAGCCTGGTCTTGACTCATTTCCTCATCACTTCTCCCTATCTGAAACTAGATTCCAGGATTTTGTTTCAATGTTTACTGTACGTGTCTTCTTCTGCTTCCATCTGCTACTGGATGAATGTTCTAGGATGGCATATCAGGTGGTCAATTATCTCATGAGAGAAGGGCATTTAAAGTATACTCTTGACTACTGCTTAGATTGTCAGTTGATGTCATCCTTGTAGATCACTGGACATTTCCCTAGTGCCAGATTTCTCATTAAACCTATAATGGCTGTGTCTGTTATGGTATCTCTTTTCTTGCTCTGCTATATTCTACCACTGACTCCTTCTTTCTGCTTCCTCAATTCCTCTTCTACCCTCCTCTTCTCCCCTTCTCTTTCTCTTAACTCCGTCTCTCCTCCCCCATGCTCCCAGTGAGCTCAGGAGACCTTGTCCCTTTCCCCTTCTCTGGGGGTCATGTGGTAATCTCTCTTAGGTTTCTCCCTGTTTCCCAGCTTCTCTGGCAGTGTGGATTGTAAGATGGTAATCATTTCTTCCATGTCTAAAACCCATACAGAAGTGAGTACATACCATGTTTGGAAGAAGGATACTTTCTTCTACTTCCATCCATTTCCCTGTTAATTTTAAGATGCCATTTTTTCTGCTCCATTATGTAAATGTACCATATTTTGTCTATCCATTATTCAGTTTAAGGTCATATAGGTTGCTTCCACTTTGTGGCTATTACAAATAATGCTGCTATGAACATAGTTGAACAGATGTCTTTGTTGTATGAATATGCCTCTTTTGGCTATATGCCTACAAGTGGAAATTCTGGATCTTGTGGTACTCTGATTCCCATTTTTCTGAGGAACCACTGTACTTATTTCCAAAGCAGCTGAAGGACTTTCCATTTCGACCAGCATTGGAGGATTGTTCTCCTTTCTCCACATTGTCTTCATCATAAACAGTCTTTGTTGTTTTTGATTTTAGCTATTCTGCAAGGAGCAGTATGCTACCTCAGTGGTGTTTTGATTTGCATTTCTCAAGTGTCTTTCAGCCATTTTGGATTCCTCTATTGAGAAGTATCTATTTCTGTATCCCACTTTTTAATTGGATTTTTTGATGTTTTGGTATGAGCTTCTTGTTTTCTTTGTATATTTTGGAAACCAGCCCACTGTGAAATGTGGGGTTGATGAATATCTTTTTCCATTTTATGGGATGCTGTTTGTTTTGTTGACTACAACATTTGACTTACAGAAGCCTCTCAGTTTCAGGAAGTTCCTTTTATTAATTGTGGATTTTTGTGTCTGGGCTACGGGTGTTGTGTTCAGGAAGTGTTCTACTTCACAAATTCTTCTAGGATACTTACTACATTGTCTTCTAAGAGGGTCAGTGTGGCTGGATTTATACTGAGGTCTTTGATACATTTTGACTTATGTTTTGTGCATGGTGATATATAAGGATCTGTCTGCAGTCTTTTACATACCAGCAACCAGTTATGCCATCACTATTTGTTGAAGATAGATTCTTTCTTGTAACATTGTATACTTTTTATCTTTATTGTCCAAAAATAGGTGTTCTTTTTGAGGTGTTTCTGGACAGGGTTTCTCTGTGTAGCTTTGGAGCCTATCCTGGCACTCCCTCAGGAGACCAGGCTGGCCTTTAACACACAGAGATATGCCTGCCTCTGGAAGAAGTTGACAGTATCAAGACTTTAAATTGCAAAATCCATAAATGATCTCTATAGAGCTTAATTTGTTGTTGTTGTAGGACACAAAAGATTGGAATGCCAGAGTAATGTCAGACCCTGGTGGCCAGGGTCAGTATTTCAGTGGGTAAAAGTCTCTGCAGGGCAACATGCAGTTGGCCTGACTTATCTGCCTTGAGAGATATTTCTCAAAGCATATTCAGGCTAAAGCCCATGGCTCTTGGGACACATTGTACTGGTACCTGATGAACTGATGAACTCCAGCAGGCAGTCAAGCAATCAGGCTAATCTGTATTTCTCTATATGATTTCTTAGTAATCAAGGAAGTATGTAAGCTTAACAGGAAAATTGTTCTTAGATATTAATCTTTTTTAAGCTGTATGGCTTGCAATTTTCATGTTTTACTGGCAACTACAAATGTATTGATCCTGGAAATTGCCATTATCTTATATTTCTGATAAAGATATAAAAAGTCTGTTTCCTGTCAATTAAACAGTAATATTCTTGTCTTGCTGTGGCCCTCTAGGCCAAACCTGGCTGCATTCCTTTTTGATTATTTTGGGTGATTTGGCCTGGTAAGTAAGCACATGTTCTTAGAAAATTTCATGAAAAATTTAGCTGGAGTTCATCAGTGTGATATTTTGGGCCTGAATCTTTCTTAATCTCTACACAGGCAGAGAAAGTGAGTAAGGCTGAGTTTAAGAGTAATGGGCTGATGTCTTAGAAAAAATATTGTTTCTGTTGATGGTTATTACTTTGACTCCTTCAGGTCTGCAGTGAAAAGGACACACGGACACAAGGAGGAATATATGAAAGTCTCTTTTTTGTTATGTCAATCCATTGATGGAAAAGAAACAGTAATTTTCAAGGTTTTAACAGCATTAAAGAAAGTTCCCTGCTGTTCATTAAAAGTCTAGGAAGGTATCCAACAATGGCCTTATCCTATTGAAGGAGTAGGCAAAGTAACTTCTTGTCTTAGGATAAACATTATTCAATAACTGGCAAATTAGATTCAAGCTTGGTAGGGTCCACAAAAATCATTGTAGAATCACCTATTTTTTTACTGACTATGCAAACAATAAAGATGCAAAATAAAGATGATGGATTCTTCTTCTGTGGTCAGCTCTTCACTATATTACACATCTATGTTTTTGACAATCAGAGCCCAAGTGAAGAGTCTGTGAGAGTTCATTGCATGAAGCAGTGAATATGAAGCTGAGTTGCATTTGAGACCACAGGATGTTGAGATATCCATGCTGTGAGACATCTGCCATGGACACTTTCATATGAGGAATGGAAGTAGCAAACATGTGAGATGGATAAGAAGTGAAGTCCTGGGGCTTGTGTGGTTTTTTGATCATATTTTTATAATAAAGCTTGGGTGGCATCAGAGACCAGAGCTACCAGTTAATGGACCAAAATTTAACATAGAATTTTGGAAAACTGTGGAGAGATTGGAGACTGGAATTAGTAAGGATGGGCTGAAGGAGGATCCTTCTCTGTTTTAGATTTAGAAATGGAAGAGGTAGGAGTCACTGATGGCTGATCAACTGGTTCTCTCATCTTTCAGGTTCTTACCCCCATATCTGACTTTTGATTTTTTTCTTAATAAATATTACTTACACCGGGTGCTGTTGGTGAAAACCTTTAATATCAGCACCCAGGGAGCAGTGGTAGACAGATCTTTGTGAGTTTGGGACCAGTATGGTCTACAAGAGCTCTTTGCAAGACAGCCTCCAAAGCCATAGAGAAACCCTGCCTCAAAAACCAAAACAAGAAAAAATGATTACTTATATTAACACTTTATGAGGTGCCTTAAAAGATATGCTCAGTAAAGTAAAACGGGAAATTAAGACTTCCAGAGATAGATTAAATAATAGATTATTAACTTTATATTTTTCAAATGCTACTAAAAAGTAAAGAACAACATTGGGAGATATTAGCTAAAAAAGAAATTGCTAAATTAAAGCAAGCTATATAATTTAGAGATACTTTGAGCTAAGAATAAAAACAAAGATATGTGTTACATCATAGGAAAAGATTTGCCTTTGTTTCTCCAGGGGTGGAGGGGAACCCAGTGACCATCAAAAATGATAAAGATTATATTCAAACAAACAAATGTTTTTCATTGGATTAAATATAACTTGCCAAAACGAGAAAACTGCAAAGGTATGTTAAGGAATGTTTTGTTTTGTCTTTCAAAAACATATTAATCTCCAATGAAGGAATATAAAGACCATTGGTGTCATGGGGTTCAAGGACTGTGTCTGTGTATGTGTGTCCTGGGTTCTACATTTCTGGGACAGTTTTGGGTGTAGTAGTGGTACTAACTAAGCTATTTTTACATGTCCAAAAGAGATTTATTTACTATGCTCATTGCAATCATGGTTCTGATTCATAAATATGTTTGACAATTAAGACCAAAATATAGTAGAATACCTTGGAATTAATGATGGTATGGCTTATCATTAGGCACATGAAAAATTAGCAAAAATAAAAGTTTAACATGTACAAGTCATTGGAAGCAAAGTTCTTAAAACAGGTTTCCACAAAAATATTACTTGTGTTAAAGAAGTTGTCACTAGCCTCCCTGTCCAATTCAAGGATAATCAACAATGTGTTAGTTATTCCCAAATTGTTTGAAATGAATGCTCCATACTTAATGGAATTTATCATGCTGCCTTAGGTGTGTCCAAGCAAAAATTTCATAGTCTAATAAATTATGGTGTGAAAACAAGCTTAAAATTTAGTCTTTCTTGGCTGGGCCTTGGTGGTGCATGCATTTAATCCCAGCACTTGGGAGGCAGAGGCAGGTAGATCTCTGTGAATTTGAGGCCAGCGAGGTCTCCAGAGCAAGTGACATGATAGACTCCAAAGCTACACAGGGAAAGCCTGTCTCACAAAAAAATAACTTAGTCTTTCTCAGTATGATGGGTTCATTGTTTAGTCATACAAAAGGACATACCATACTTCCTTGTGAACCTTAATGCATAGTCCCTGTGGTAGTCTGAATGTAATTTCCCCCCATGAGCTAAAGGGAATGGCACTATTATGAGGTTGTTTACTTGCTGTAGGAATGGACTTGCTGAAGCAAGTGTGTCACTTGGGGGCGGGGAGGACCTTATATATGCTAAAGCCATGAACGGTGTCCCAGATCACTTCCCATTGCCAGTGGTCAAGATGTGTAATGTCCAGCTCCTTCTATACCACCATGTCTGCCTGCATTCTCCCATGTTGCAACATGATGCTACTTCATAAAATCTCTGAAAATATAAGCCAACCAATTAAATGTTTTTCCTTTAAAAATTAGCCATAGCCAGAGTGTAGTGGTACATGCCTTTAATCACAGCACTCAGGATGCAGAAGCAGGTGGATCTCTGTGAGTTTGAGACCTGCCTGGTCTGAAAGAGGTAGTTTTAGGACAGACTTTAAAACAGGGAAAACCTGTTTTAAAAACTAAAATAAATATTAGCCATGTACATGGTGTCTCTTCACATCTATACAAAAAAAGCTTCATCAATACATGATTCATAACACATTTGAGAGAAAATTTGAGAAACCCTGACAAATTTCTGTCATATAAGATCATATTATACATAGGATTTTGAAATTGCTCATCATGTGTTATTAATAGAAAACCTAGTAATCAATTATAGCCATTCTTAATTTCTTTTTTTTTTGTGGGACTCCTAAGAGTGGGAGCAGGAGTTGTCTTTTTTTTTCTTTTTTTCTTTGAATTAGAATCAAGATTGTTTTACATGTCAATCCTAGTTCTGTCTCCCTCACCTCTGCTCCTACAACTCCCTTCAACTAAAACACTATCTATCATATACACTCTGCTCACCCTGGAGTGTGAGGCCATCCATAGGGTTGACATCAGAGTCTATTGTGTACTTTGGGATGGTGCCTAGGCCCACCCCTGTGTGTCTTGGCTCAGGGAGTATCCCTCTATGTGGAATGGGCTCCCAAAGTCTACACCTATGCTAGGGATAAGTACTGAACTACTACTGTAGGTCCTGTAGATTTCCGACGTTTCCTCGAGGAAACCCATGTTCCTGGGTTCTTGATCAGTCCTATGCTGGTATCCCAGCTATCAGTCTGGGGAGCAAGAATTCCCCAATGTTCAGGTCATCTGTTTCTGTGGGTTTTACCAGCCTGGTCTGGACCTCTTTTCTCATCACTCTTCCTTCTCTGCAACTGGATTCCAGTTCAGTTCAGTGAGTAGTTGTGGGTGTCTGTGAGGGCTATCAGGTGGCATATAAGTCAGTCATCAATATCATTTTCAAGGGAGGGAATTTAAGGTATCCTCTTTTTTCTTGCTTACATTGTTACCTGGTGTCATCTTTGTAGATCTCCGGACATTTCCCTAGAGCCTGATTTGTAT
>NW_023276808.1:4908460-4936759 GCF_003668045.3 Cricetulus griseus
ATCTGGTACCCATGAGATGATGACTCTGGCTCCAGGGTAGTGTCTACCCATCATAGATAATTTTTACATGTGGGATGTGACTGTCCTTTGATGCTCTACTGTTCCATCCTAGATGGCTTCATGTTTAGGACAGTGGCTCTTAACCTTTGTCCCTTTAGATTTCAGAGGTTCAGTCCTTTATCATCATGGTGGGACATGGTGGCATGCAGGAAGACACGGTGGTGGAGGGGCTGAGAGTCCTACATCTTGACCAGCAGGCAACAGGAAGTGTTCTCGTCTTTGTACCGATTCTTAAGTGTGGTTCGCCCTCACAAGATAACACTTTCCCAAAATTCATTCTTTCTAGTACTACATCCATGATAAAATTTCTTTTGACTGAAGAGTTTTTCACGTGAGGCAGAAGAGGTGATCTCTGTAAGTTCCAGGCCTAGCATAACAACTACAGGCCAGACGGGGTTAGAAAGAGACTGTGTCTCAAAAGAGACTCAATCGAAAAATTTCTACTTAATAAAATTTAGAATTGTAAAAATGGTTTAACATATAACGTGCTCAACTTACAACTATCCCTTCACTTTGGCCTTCTAAAGACAGTTGCTATACTACATTACTGTAATCCAGTGCTTTTGATGACAGTTAAAATGCAGACAGAAGAAATCCTCGCAAGTCTATTTATGTGGCATGGCAAACAATAGAACCTGTCTCAAACATGCAAAGTGTAAACAAGAAACACCCCAAAGAGTTCTCTGGTATTTATACCCTAACGATGACATGCATATCCAACCACCACACGTAAAGAATCACACACATACAAACAGACATAAGTAAATAAATAATAAAATTATAATAGAATGTTTTGGCACAAACCTTTTATTACAACCTTGGCACCACTGACATGCAAGGTTCTGTAAATTTGTGGCCAAACACATCTGCATTCTGAGATCAAGGACAGTCAAAGATATGTAGAGAAACCTTGTCTAAAAAGAAAATTCCAATTTGGATTATCATTGACTCATCATGATATCTTTTTCCAAAATACAGTGAAATGTTCCAGCTTTACCTCACAAGAAGTCCCTAGGAAAATGACAATATTTCTTAAAGTCATTTTGATGTCTGCCAGTGGTGGGTGTCAAATTATTTTCATATATGAAGATAACAGTATTGTAGTAGAGACAGGCAGATGTCCATGAATTCAAGCCAATTTGGACTGCATAGTGAATGGCCCCTGATGGCAAACTCACTGCAATAAAGCCACACCTTCTAACAGTGCCACTCCCTGTGATATTTCAGAGGCAATTGTAGTCAAACTATCACATTGCCACAATTAGGCCATTTTTCATGATGGTGACTCAAACAGCTGATTTCCTACCCTTTCCCCCTTGCAGAGAACTTAACAAAATATTCTTTCCACTCTCATCAGAAGTCAGAAACTATGCTGCACATACAAATCCTTTTCCTGTGACTGCAATGGACAGTCACCTACATGACTCAAATGGAAGATTTTAAAACTCAAAGGTCATACAGTCACTTAATTTAAGAAGGGGCAACCAAGAGGACAGGAAGGTCATTGCCCTGGAAAGCAACAGACTGAGATAAAGACCACCTGTGTCAATATAAGAGAGTTTGTCTCAGTACACATTTATTTTTTAAAGGCTGGAAGTAAAACTGTTCTATAATATGACTTTCCATGAGAAATAACAGACTTAAGAGATTAAAAAGCAAAAAAAAAATATTGCATGTATCCATCTCTGGATAATTGTTCAAGAGGAGACCATTTAACCAAATTGGGTTTTTTTTTTTTGGTTTTTCTGAGACAGAATTTATCTGTGAAACATCCTTAGTTTCCTTGAACTAGCTCTGTAGTCCAGGCTGGGCTCAAACTCACAGTGATCTGCCTGCCTTTGAAGGTGGACTGCTGAAATTAAAGATGTGCACCAAAAGCACATGACTCCTAAAATAAATTTTGTATTCAACATATGCTGTCATCTTTAAGTTGTTTTAGGGTCAGACTCCAGCTTACACTTTGAAGGATGTAATAGTGAGAGGAAACCGCAAGTGGGCAAATTAGGCAAATGAAAGCCATCAACAGAAAGATATTACCAAAATTATTTCTTAGTAAATGACTCACATGAAACAGCAGCTCATACTTTATTGACATGTCCTGAGGTAGAAATGCCAGAAAATGAGAAAGATAGGAAAGGCGGAACAGAGCAAAGATAAAAGCTGGAGCAAGGAGTTCTTTCTTAAGCTATTTCTTAATCAAAGTTAGCTTCTTACGAGGAATAGGTTCTTGTATATTACTTCCAGGGGCAAAGGTAGGGAAATTGAAGAATTCTAAGAAGTCATCAGAAATTAACACGGGCTGGAGAGATATCTCAGAGGTTAAGAGAACTGGCTGCTCTTCCATAGGTCATGACAAACTCAGAAGGATTCTCAAACAATGCAGCACTAGTGGAACACAGGTTATCCCAAGAACATTACTGATTGAGCCCACAGTGGCCTTGGCATCAATATTGTTAGCCAGCACATCTTCCTCAGTGAGAAGGCTAAAAAAACAAAAACAAGAGCATTTTTCAATATTCTCTACATGAAAAGGAGTGGGAGAATGAATGTCTCCATGTATGTAGAAAGTGGATTTGTTAGAATGTCTAACAGGCTCTAGCCTAGCTGGTCCAACAATGGCTGCCAACCAGTAGAAACTTAGAGTCCAGTAGTTGGTTTGTTCATCAGGCTGGATGCCTCAGATGTTTTCAGTATACACAAAAATTACAAAGAAATAAGCTCCAAAGCTAGGAAAGGAATGAATTTGTTAGCCAGAGCTAGGGTGCCCTTACTTAAAAGCTAAGGAGCCCTAACAACAAACACAATGAATGGGACACAGATAGTATAATGGGGACATCTGATTCTCCAGACATTTCTTCTTCCCCAAAAGAGGCCCAGGTTAATTCTAGCTCTACTGCAGGGGCCTTAGCATCATCCAAAATGGAGGGAAGAGACATGGCCGATGCCTTCCCTACAGAGAGAGCTGTGGATCTATATTGCTGTGCCCCTGACACTTTTCAGCCTTTGCAGTTCAGTCAAGGAACAACACAACTTTCCATACCTATAGATGGGACACTCCGACATATGCCCTCTCAGGTGGAAGAGCTGACACATTCTCCCTCTATAAAAGAGGACCCTAGGGCATTCTTTTCTATGAAATCCTGAATTCAACCTGAAGCCACTGCACAAGGAAGCCTAAATAGATCACATCATGATACAATTGCTCAGGCCAGAAATCCACCAATTCCTACCATTTTTTTAAAAGCTGAGGAGGGAATAACACCCAAATACAAAAGATGAATGGGATTTTGACATTGTTCTGAGTACATCTGGGTCTTTAAAGCTTCCATTATTCTCAGAACAGGCACAGGTTAGGTCCATCTCTTCTGGCGAAGCCCAAGCACATTCCACGTGGAAGGAAGGTGGTTTGGATAATCCTTTAAATTCAGAGTGGTCTCAGGAACCATTTTCCTCTGGTCCTTGTTCTTTAGGGCCCTTGGATTTCACTCAAGGACCTGTAACACTATCCATTCCATCAAACTGGACATACACACATATGCCTTACCCAGATAAAGGTATCACTCAATTTCTTTCTTACATAGTGTGGCCCAGGGATTCCCCTCTAGGAGAAGCAGATTAAAACAGGAAATGACCGCACATAGAAGCCTCAGTAGATCAAAACCAGAACACAATGTCCTAGAGTTGCAAAAATATGACACAAACTGCAAGTCCTGCCTTACAAGATGAGATGTTCCTAACAAGAAACACTTATGATGAATGGGACACTGATAATTTATTGGGGACATCTGAGTCTCCAGAAACTACTGCATCCTCAAAAGAGGTCCAAGTAGATTCCAGATACAATGGAGAGTGCTTAGCATCATTCACATTTGGAGGAGGAATTCTGGATTATTTCACCCATGCAGATATTGTTCTAGACTGATTTTGCTCTGTCACTGACTCTTTTCAGCCTTTGCAGTTCAATCAAGGAACAACAACACAGTTCATACCTGTAGAGTGGATGCTCACAAATATGCTCTCTCAGAACAAAGAGCTGACACATTATCCCTCTATAAAAGAGAACCCTAGGCAAGGCTCTTCTATGAAATCTAAAATTCAACAAGAAGCCACTGCACAAGGAAGCCTGAATAGTTCAGACACTGATGACATTTGTGCAGGCCAGAAATCCTACAACCAACAACCTCCCACCAATGCCTTAAGAGTTGAGGGAGTCCCAAAATCCAACACAAAAGATGAATGGGACTTTGGCATTGTACTTGGTACATCTGGATCTCTGGACCTTTCAATATTCTCAGAACAGACACAGATTGCTTCCATCTCTATTGATGGGGCCAAAACAGAGTCCACAAATGAGGGAATTTTAGGTAATCCATCAAATTCAGAGGTGTCTTAGGAACCATTTTGCTCTGTCTATGGATCTTTTTCTGCCCTTTCAGACCACTCAAGGGCCTATAACATTATCTATTCCTACAGATTGGACATACACATATATGCCCTTCCCAGAGGAAGAGACCACACATTCTCCCTTATACAAATTGGTTTCCAGATGTTCCATCTCTAGGAGAAGATTGAAACATGAAACCACAGTAGAAAGAAGAGTGAGAAGATCAAATCCAGATCACAATGGCATTGCACAGCAATCCTATGACCCACAAAATCTATGTAATGCCTTTGGAGCTAAAGGAGGCCTAAAACTGTGCCTATCTGATTAATGGTTTATTGGCATTACCATGGGGCCATCAGAGAGTCCAGACTTTCCTTCATCCTCAGAAGAGGCCCACGATATTTCCAGCTCTCCTGGGGGGGCCTTATCAATATTTACAAGTGAGAGAGGAGGTCTGGCTTAGGACTGCCCTGGAGAGGGTTCAGTGAAACAATTTTGCTCTGTCCCTGATTCTTCTCAGCCTTTGAACTTAAAACAAGCGCCTACAAAACTGTCCATTCCTGTAGTTTGGAAGTTCACACATAGTTCCTCTAAAGTAGAAGAGTTGACAACTTCTTCTGTTTTCAAAAAGAACCCCATGCCACCCTCTTCTATGAAAAGCAGTATTCAACAGAAAGACGCATCACAAAGAAAACTCAATAGATCACATCCTGATGCCAATTCCTTAGAACATAATTCCAATGACCCAAAATCTTCCACCTCTTCTTTAACCGTTGGGGAAGGCCTAACATCCAACATAAAAGATGAATGGGACTTTGACATTGTTCTTGGTACATCTAGGTCTCTAAACCTTCCTTTATTCTCAGAAAAGGAACAGGTTAATTCCATCTCTACTAGTGAAGTCCAAACAGAGTCCAAATGTGTTGTAGGTTATTTGGATGATTCCACAACTTCACAGGTATATCTGAATTCACACTGCACTGGCCATGGCTATTTTGGGCCCTTACAGTTCACTCAAGGGCCTGTAATATTATCCATTCCAACAGATTGGACATACACACATATGCTCAACCTGAATGAAGATATAACTCACTCTCCCTCTTACAAATTGGGGCCCAGGGTTTCCTGCTCTAGGACAAGGAGTTTGAACCATGAATCTAAACCACGAGGAAGTCTCAATAGATCAAAAGCAGATCAAAATGGCCTAGAGTTACAAAAACACAACAAACCGACTCTTTTCACTGCTTTAAGAGCTAAGGGAGTCATAATACCAAACAATTCTTATAAATGGGACACTGAGACTAGGGCTCTGTCTACTGTGCTGTAAGGATAGAGGTAGAAGCACTGTGATATCTGAGTCAATTGATATGGGGGTTCTGGGGAAGGTTTGCTGTCAGGATAACTAGTGGCTGGTATTTTGTGGTTTCTTACCATTGTTATATTCTTGCTTTGTTGAACTGAATTATACGAAAAAACACAAGCTGTACCATGGCGATTATATGTTTTTCAGAGCAGGTCTTTTGAGCTATTATTTCATTTATTTATTTAGATAGTTATTGACTGCTTGTTTTTCAAGAAAAGTTTTCCCTCTGAAACATTCATGGCTGTACTGGGACTCACCTTATAGACAAGTCTGGTATGAACTCAGAGAGATCTTACTGCCTCTGCCACCCAAATGCTGTTATTAAAGGCATGTGCCACCCACACCCAGTGTTCTATCAACTGTGTTGGGACTCAATAGAACATGAACCAGAGTGTAGTTCCATTGGTATATGTGGTGACCTGGGAAATGGACTTGGTCCTCTGTGCTTCTCAGATGGATTTACTGGGTAATGGGAGATTCTACAGCCATGACATGGGGGGATATAATTCTTGCAGTGTCATAGTGTTCACATGTGAGCATTGCTTTTGGTTGCAGTGGGAAAACAAATTAGAAAACTATAGATTTGGTTTCTAGAAGTTCTGAATAATGAATTCCATTTTCATGTTTGTATTACAACTGTTGCAATTAGTTTAGGAACTTGAAGAAAAATGGTTATGTGGATTGTCTTTCATGAATACTTTATTAGAATGCTTGTAATTTAGTATTGCAAATAACCTGTAGGGGAAGCTGTAGCCACGCCTTCTTAGGGGCTGGCTACAGGTGTGCCTGACCAGGCTTGTGAGGGCGTGGTCAGAGTGACATAGTGGGACTGCGTTTTTGATTTTGGTTTCTCTTTGCTGCTTGCTGTACAGACCTCTACCACGCCAGCTGGCTAGATTGCTCTCTAAGTAATGCTTTTCCCTATTAAATACCCTTATATTTCTACCTGACTCCATATTGGTAATTTCCCACTATAATAACCACAATGATGTCATTCAGTGAAGATAATTTCCAGGGGAGAAAAGGAGTTTCCGATGTGCAGAGATATCTCAAGTGTGCCTGGTGCTGTGCAGGTACATATGGCAGATTCCCAGTTATGTGCCATAGGCCATGGAATCAGATTTAAAATCACTTTTATTTTTCTTTGCATTTTTTTGTTTTAGGTTCAGGGAGCATTTCTTTCCTTTTTCAATTTATATTAGAAACAACCTAGTTTTAAATGTCAATCTCAGTTTCCTCTCCCCTCCTCCTCCCCTGCCCCTCACTGATCCCATATTTTATCCCCTATCTGCTCCCCAGTGAAGGGGAAACCTTTAATGCGAGGTATTTAACGTCTATCATACCTTTTGGAGCAAGGCATAGGCCTACTGCTCTAAGCTGAGACTGTGTTGCTTTATGTGGAATGGGCTCCCAAAGTCCCTTCATACACCAGAGATAAATTCTAATCTACTACCAGAGACCCCATAGATTACCAAGGCCTCCTAACTGACACCCATGCTCAGGGGGCCTGGATCAGTCCTATGCTGGTTCCCCAAGCTATCCATATGTGGTCCATGAGCTCCCACTTGTTTTGGTCAGCTATTTCTGTGAGTTTCTCCAGCCTGGTCTTGACTCATTTCCTCATCATTCCTCCCTATCTGAAACTAGATTCCAGGAGATTGGCTGAATGTTTACTGTAGTTTACTGTAGGTATCTGATTCTGCTTCCATCAGCTACTGGATGAATGCTCTAGGATGGCATATCAGGTAGTCAACTATCTCATCAGAGAAGGGCATTTAAAGTCAACTCTTGACTACTGCTTAGATTGTCAGTTGGTGTCATCCTTGTAGATCACTGGACATTTCCCTAGTGCCAGATTTCTCATTAAACCTATAATGGCTGTGTCTATTATGGTATCTCTTTTCTTGCTCTGCTATATTCTACCACTGATTCCTTCTTTCTGCTTCCTCAATTCCTCTTCTCCCCTTCTCATTCTCTTAACTCCGTCTCTCCTCCCCCATGCTCCCAGTGACCTCAGGAGACCTTGTCCCTTTCCCCTTCTCTGGGGGTCATGTGGTAATCTCTCTTATGTTTCTCCCTGTTTCCTAGCTTCTCTGGCAGTGTGGATTGTAAGATGGTAATCCTTTCTTCCATGTCCAAAACCCATGCACAAGTGAGTACATACCATGTTTTTTTGACTAGTTTACCTCACCCAGGATAATTTCTTCTACTTCTATCCATTTCCCTGTTAATTTTAAGATGCCATTTTTCTGCTCCATTATGTAAATGTACCATATTTTGTCTATCCATTATTCAGTTTAAGGTCATGTAGGTTGATTCCACTTTGTGGCTATTACAAATAATGCTGCTATGAACATAGTTGAACAGATGTTCTTGTTGTATGTCTATGCCTCTTTTGGCTATTTGCCTACAAGTGGAAAACTGGATTTTGTGGTACTCTAATTCCCATTTTTCTGAGGAACCGCTGTACTTATTTCCATAGTGGCTGTGGGACTTTCCATTTCCACCAGCACTAGAGGAGTGTTCCCCTTTCTCTGCATTGTCTTCATCATAAACTGTCATTGTTCTTTTTGATTTTAGCTATTCTGACAGGAGCAGTATGCTCCCTCAGTGGTGGTTTGATTTGCATTTCCCTGATTGCTAAGGATGCTGAGCACTTTCTCAAGTGTCTTTCAGCCATTTTGGATTCCTCTATTGAGAAGTATGTATTTCTGTATCCCACTTTTTAATTGGTCTTTTTGGTGTTTTGGTATGAGCTTCTTGTTTTCTTTGTATATGTTGGGAATCAGCCCACTGTGAAATGTGGGGTTGATGAATATCCTTTTCCATTTTGTGGGATACTGTTTGTTTTGTTGACTACAACATTTGACTTACAGAAGCTTCTCAGTTTCAGGAAGTCCCTTTTATTAATTGTGGATCTTTGTGTCTGTTGCGTTCAGGAAGTGTTCTACTTTACAAATTCTTCTAGGATACCTACTACATTCTCTTCTAAGAGGGTCAGTGTGGCTGGATTTATGCTGAGGTCTTTGATACATTTAGACTTTTGTTTTGTGCATGGTGATAGATAAGGATCTCTCTGCAGTCTTTTACATACCAGCACCCAGTTATGCCATCACTATTTGTTGAAGATACTTTCTTTTTTTACATTGTATAATTTTTATCTTCATTGTCCAAAAACAGGTGTTCTTTTTGGGGTGTTTCTAGACAGGGTTTCTCTGTGTAGCTTTGGAGCCTATCCTGGTACTCCCTAGGAGACCAGTCTGTCCTCGAAGACACAGAGATCTGCCTGCCACTGGAAGAAGTTGACAGTATCAAGACTTTAAATGGCAAAATCCATAAATGGTCTTTATAGAGCTTAATTGGCTGTAATCGTGGGACACAAAAGACAGGGATGCCAGAGTAATGGCAGACCCTGGTGGCCAGGGTGAGGATTTCAGTAGGTACCATTCTCTGCAGGGCACCATGCAGTTGGTCTGACCTATCTGCCTTGAGAAATGTGTGTCATAGAATATTCAGGCTAAAGCTCATGGCTCTTGGGACACAATGTACTTACTGGTTCCTGATGAACTGATGAACTCCATTAGGCAATCAAGCAATCAGGCTAATCTGTATTTCTCTATATGATTTCTTAGTAATCTAGGAAGTACATAAGCTTAACAAGAAAATTGTTCTTAGACATTAAACTTTTTTACCCTATATGGCTTGCAATTTTCATGTTTTCCTGGTAACTAAAACTGAATTGATCCTGTAAATTGCCACTATCTTATGTTTCTGACACAGATATAAAAGTCTGTTTTCTGTCAATAAAACAGTCATATTCTTGTCTTGCTGTGGTCCTCTAGGCCAAACCTGGCTGCATCCCTTTTTGATTGTATTGGCTGATCTTGGCCTGGTCAGTAATCACAGGTTCTTAGAAGATTTCATGAAATATTTAGCTAGAGTTCATCTATGTGATATTTTGGCCCTGAATCTTTCTTAATCTCTACACTTCTCAATAAAGTGAATAATGCTGTGTTTAAGAGTAATTGACTGATTGATGTCTTAGACAAATTATTGCTTCTGTTGATGGTTATTACTGTTGAGTCATTCAGGTCTACAGTGAAAAGGACACAAGGAGGAACATATCAAAGTCTCTATTTTGTTAAGGAAAAGAGCATTAGTAGTTTCTTATGGCAATCCTTTGATGGGAAACAGAGTATTTTTCAAGGTTTTTAACAGCATTAAAAAAGAGCCCTGCTCTGCATTTAAAGTCTACTAAGGTAGCCCAAGTGAACGACTCTATCTAGCAGTGCTTTAACATTATAGAATGAGTAGGCAAAGTAATTTCTTATCTCAGGAGCAACATTATTCAAAAACTGGCAAATTTGATCCAAGCTTGGTAGGGTCCACAAAATCATGACAGAATCATCTATTTTTTTTTTACTGACTATGTACACTATAGAGATGCAAATTATACAGATGATGGATTCTTCTTCTGTGGTCAGTTCTTCACAATATGACACATCAATGTTTTGGAATGTCGGACTCAAAGTTAAGACTCTGTGAGAGTTCACTGCATGAAGCTGTGAAGATGAAGCTGAGTTGCATTTGAGATGACAGGATGTTGAGATATCCATGCTATGAGACATCTGTCATGGAGACTTTCATATGAGGAATGGAAGTAGCAAACATGTGAGATAGATAAGGTGTCCTGGGGATTGTGTGGTATTTCGATGATATTTTCATAATAAAGCTTGTATAGCATCAGAGAGCAGAGCTACCAGTTAAGTGACCAAAAAATATCATAGAGGTTTGGAAAACTGTGGGGAGATTGGAGACAGGAATTAGTAAGGAGGGACTGAGACAGGATCTTTCTCTGTTTTTGATTGATAAATTGAAGAGGTAGGAGTCACTGATGGTTGCTCAACTGGTTCTCTGTTCTTTCTGGTTCTTAACCCTTATCTGACTTTTGATTTTTTTCTTAATAAATATTACATATTCCAGGTGGTGATGGTGAAAACCTGTAATACCAGCACCCATGAAGCAGTGGTAGGTGGGTCTTTGTGAGATTGAGACCATCCTAAAAATACTGTTTCCAAGAGAGGCTCCAAAGGCACAGAGAAACCCTGCCTCAAAAAACAAAACAAGAAAAAATGATTACTTAAATTAACACTTTATGAAGTTCCTTAAAAGATATGCTCAATAAACTCAAAGGGGGTAATTAAGACTTCCAGAGATAGATTAAATATTAGATTATTAACTTTATATTTTTACAAATGCTACTGAAATGGAAAAATCAGCATTGAGAGATATTAGATTAAAAAGAAACTGCTAAATTAAAGCAACCTATATACTTTAGAGAAACTTTGAGCTCTGAATAAAAACCGACATATGTGTTACATCAGGGAAGAGGTTTTGCTTTGGTTTCCCCTGGGGACGTGAGGGTGGGGGTGTGGGGGAATCCAATGCCCATTAAAATTGATAAAGATTATATTCAAAGGAAAAAAAGATTTCTTAAATAGACATTTGTCATCAAACAGCATTGCCATGCAATCAAATCTAATTCATGAGACTAACAGATGTTTTTCGTTGGATTAAATATAACTTGCCAAAACTAGAAATCTACAAGGGTATGTTGAAGAAGGTTTTGTTTTGTCTTTCATAAACATAATAGTCTCCAAAGAAGGAATGTAAAGATCACTGGTGTCGTGGGGTTCTAGCACTTTGTCTGCTAGTCAAGAATATGTGTGTCACTGGGTCTCCTTTTCTTGGACAGTTTTGGGTGTTGTAGTGGTACTGAATAAAATATTTTTCCATGTCTAAAAGACATTTATTTACTATGCTCAATACAGTCAGGATTCTGATTAACATATATGTTTGACCATTAATACCAAAAACATAGTAGAATGCATTGGAATTAATGATAGTATGGCTTATCTTTAGGCACATGAAAAAGCAGGAAAAATAAAAGTTTAGCATGTACAAGTCATTAGAAGCAAAGTTGTTAAAACAGGCTACTCAAGAAATATAAGTAGTGTGAAAAAATTTCCTCATTAGCCTCTCTGTCCAATTTGAGGATAATCCACAATGTGTTAACTATTCCCAAATTGTGTGAAATGAAAGCTGAATACTTCAGGTAACTTATCATGGGGCCTTAGGTGTGCCCCAGCAAAAATTTCATAGTCTAATAAATTCTGGTGTGAAAACGGACTTAAAATTTAGTCTTTCTCATTAGGATGGGTTCATTATTCACTCAAACAAAAGGACATATCATACTTCCTTGTGAACCTTAATGCATAATACCTGTGCTAGTCTGAATGTAATTTCCCCCATAAACTAAAAGGGAATGACACACTTATGAGTTTGCTTTATTGCTGTAGGTATGGAACTGTTGAAGTAAGTGTGTCACTGGGGCAGGGGTGCATACTGAGATCTTATATATGCTCATGCCATGAACAATGTCCCAGACCACTTCCCTTTGCCAGTGGTCAATATGTGTAATGCCTAGCTCCTTCTATAGCACCATGTCTGACTGCATTTTACCATGTTGCAACAAGATGATACTTAACAAAACCTCTGAAAATGTAAGCCACCCAATTAAATGTTTTTCCTTTAAAAAATTAGCCATAGCCAGAGTGAAGTGGTGCTTGACTTAAATCCCAGCACTCAGGATGCAAATGCAGGTGGGTCTCTGTGAATTTAATATCAGCCTGGTCTACAAGAGCTAATTCCAGGACAGCCTCCAAAGCTACAGAGAAAACCTGTCTCATAAAAAGAAAATAAAATATTAGCCATGTACATAGTGTCTCTTTATAGCTATACAAACAAAAACTTGGTCAATACATGATTCATTACCCTTTAGAGAGTGAATTTTGGAAATCCTGACAAATTTCCATTATACAAGTACAATTTATACATAGGCTTGTGAACTTGATCATCATGTGTTTTTAATAGAAAACCTAGTTTTCAATTATAGCCATTATTTCTTTTTTTGTGGGTCTTCTAACAGTGGGAGCAGGAGTTGCATTTTTTTTGCTTTTCTTTTTTTTTATTTGAATTAGAAACAAGATTGTTTTACATGACCATCCCAGTTCCCTTCTCCCTCCCATCCTCCCCTACCACCCCCCCAACTAAAACCAACCTATCATATATCCTTTCTCCTCCCTATGGAGGGTGTGGCTTTCCATAGGGTGTCATCAGAGTCTATCGTATCATTTGGGATAGGGCCTAGGCCCACCCCCGTGTGTCTTGACTCAGGGAGTATCCCTTCATGTAGAATGGGCTCCCAAAGTCTACACACATGCTAGGGATAAGTATTGAACCTGAGGTCCTGTAGATTTCCGAGATTTCCTCACTGAAACCCATGTTCCTGGGTTCTGCATCAGTCTCATGCTGGTTTCCCAGCTATCAGTCTGGGGACCAATAGCTCCCCATTGTTCAGGTCAGCTGTTCATGTGGGTTTCAGCAGTCTGGTATGGACCCCTCTTCTCATCACTCTTCCTTCTCTGCAACTGGATTCCAGTTCAGTTCAGTTCATAGTTGTGGGTGTCTGCTTCTACTTCTACCTGCTGCTAGATGAGGGCTATCGGGTGGCACATAAGTCAGTCATCAATCTCATTATCAGGGAAGGGCATTTAAGGTATCCTCTGCTCTATTGCTTAGATTGTTAGCTAGTGTCATATTTGTACATCTCCAGACACTTCCTTAGTGCCCGATTTCTATTTCATGTAACATACGATAATAGCTATTTAAGTCATTAACCCAAACCCAACACCGTCAGAACCTGGAACCAATGTACTCTGCCACACTGGGCTCCCTCCATCACTACTGGCCCGCCCCGGTCCCTGCCTACCACCGCTGTGGTTGCACCCGATACATGCATTCATCCGTTTATTAATTTATTCATACATTTTTCTTCATTCGTTTATTTATTCATGGACCGCAAGGCGGGAGCAAGCATGTGCTAGCTGGCGAGCTCATGAATGAATCCCCAGCTTCCACTTACCTTGCTCCCCTTGGCTAGCCAGCTAGCCTGCTGGTTGTTCCTAAACTGCAATGCTGACTGCTGCTGCCTGGCTGCTGTCTGCATTCAGTTCACTGGATCACTCACCTCACTGAGTCACCCATTCACTGATTCACTCCCTCATTCACCTGCAAAGCCAGCCTGGTGAGCCAGCAGTTCACAGAGAAGATTCCCTGCAGCCTGCACAGAACTGGCTTGGGACTACATTTCCCAGTGTGCCCTGTGCTCCTAACCCACCTCTCTTCTGCCCACCAGCCTCTGGCTTCATCCCGTGTTGTTAGAAACCACTGGACACTGTTCGGTTTCTTTCCTGTGAATTTTTCCAGGGGTGGAAGAAAGGCAAGGGAGCGGAGAGGAGGGTAGTGTAAGGAAGAAAGGTAGGATGTGGAACCCTCTGCTTCACTACGTGCTGTGTCTCCCATGTGAGCTTTTTCGAATTCATTTTGAGTTGGTGTGATTTAGATTGCTGCATCCTCAGAGAGGCTCTTTGATGTGTAGAAACTCTTCAACTTCCCCTGGAGGAAAATGGGAAGTTGCTATGGAGACCAGGAAGATATCAGGGTCTGCAAACTGAGCCTGGGGCGAGTACTATTGAAATGTAAATTGTTGCAGATCTACAAAAGGGATTTTTTTCTTGTGTGGGAGGCGTGGCCAGGAACCACAATACTGTGGCTTTAAGCACACGCTGAACCTATGGGAGGTGCTCTTGTCACTCAAGCCTCACTGTCCAATCAGGCCCTCCATGAGACCTGCCAGTCTGAAGAGGTGCTGGGCCCTTCCTGAAACCAGGCTTCAAGTTTGTTTTGAAGAGGTGACAGAGATTTTGTTTGCTGTGGTGCGGTGCTGCTGATGCTGCGCTGAGAGCTTCATTGATCTGGGAAAACACAAAATGTTGAGCTAGGGGATGCTGTCTACAGATTGGGAGGAACAGATGGTGGGGTGTGGCAGATAGTGTGGTGAGTCCTCCCTGTATCTGTGGGGAGAGTGCGACCTGATTCACTGTCTTGTAAAATCCAATTTGACCCATGTAAATTCTTTGAACTTGGGGGGGTCTCTCCCTAACTTTGCTATATGGGCGTAATTTGATTGGGAGCAGGGAAAACTGAAGATCTAGTTTCTAGAAGTTCTGAATTTTGCATTCCATTTTCAGGCTTGTATTATAAATATTACAAATACTTTAGGAACTTGTAGAAAAATGGTGATGTTGATCGTCTTTCATTAATACATGACTAGAATGCTTGTAACTTGGTGCAACTAACCACAATGATGTGATCCAGTGAAGCTTAGTTCCAGGGGAGAAAAGGAGTTTCTGATGTGTAGAGATTTCTCAAGTGTGCATGGTGCTGTGCAGATAGATTGGGCAGTTTCCATGTGATGTGTCATTATCCATGAAACCAGATTTAAAATGTAATACAAGTCTCAAGTCTCTGGAGCACATGGCCATAAGGCCTGTTTCAAGTTTTCAAAATAATTTTTGAGATGATAAATACATCATATTCACATTGTCTTTTCTATCTCCAAGTCCAATCAATACCCGATTGTTTTCTAATTTGTGGTCTGTTTTTCTTTAGCACAATTTCACAGTAACCACAGTTAGTGTTTTAATGTGAGCTGGAAAGATTCTGCTCTCTGAGTCATAGGGTGGCCCTAGGCAATGTGGGTCTTTTTGGGACTGTGTTAGCAGTCAGGAATACTATTGTCAGGTAATTTTGGGATTCTTGCCATGGTTTCTTCTTCCTTTGCAGAAATGAGTTATAAGTAATACCACAATCTATACCTTGGTGACTGTATGGTGTTCAGAGCAGGTCTGTTATTTCATTTAGTTATTATTTATTGACTGCTTGTTTTTCAAGACAGAGTTTCCCATGTAACAGTCATGGGTGTACTGGGATTCACCTTGTTAGCCAGTATGGCATAACTCACAGATATCTTACTGCCTCTGCCTCCCAAGTGCTGATATTAAAGGTATGTGCCACCACCACCGAGTGAGCTTTTAATTCTGTTGGCACCTGAAAGGAACATGAGCCAGGTTGCAATTATGTTGATACATATGGTGACCTGGGCAGTGGCCTTTGTCCTCTGTGCCTCTCAGTATTTACTTGTAATGGGAGACTTTGCTGCCCTGGCATGGGAGGATATATTTCTTGCAGTACCACTACAAGTGTTCACATATGGGCACTGGTCTTTTGCAGTAGGAAGATAGATTAGAAAATTGAATGTCTGGTTTCTAGAATTTCTGAATATTGCATTACATTTTGAGCTTTGTATTATAAATATTGCAAATAGTTTTGGAACTTGTAGAAAACTACTGTTGTTGATTGTCTTTCACCAATACATGATTAAAATGCTTGTAACTTGGTGTTGCAAATAACCACAATGATGTGATTCAGTGAAGTTTAGTTCTGGGAAAAAAGGACTTTCTGATGTGTAGAGATTACTCTAGTATGTATGGTGCTCTGGAGGTAGATTGGGCAGATTCCATGTGATGTGCCATAATGCATAAAATCAGATTAAAAATCATTTTTCTTTTTCTTTTTATTCTTTTTCTTTGGTTCAGGAAGCATTTCTTTCTTTTGTAATGTAAACTAGAAAAAAACTTGTTTTACATGTCAATCACAGTTCCCTTCCCCCACCCTGCCCTTAAATGACCCACTATTTAAACCACTTTCTGCTTCTCAGGGAAGGAGAAGCCTCCATAAGTGATTTTCAAAGTCTTTCATATAACTTGGACCATGGTCCAGGCCCTCCCCTGTGTCTCCAGGCTGAGAAACTCTTGGTTTATGTAGAATGGGCTCCCAAAGTACATTTATATAATAAGAATGTATAGTAATTCACTACCACAGGCTCCATAGTTTTCCCAGGTCTCCTAACTGATACCCATGTTCAGGGGGCTTGGATCAGTCCTATGCTGGTTTCCCACCTATCTGTCTGCGGTACATGAGCTCCCCTTTGTTCAGGTCAACTGTTTTTGTGAGTTTCTCCAGCCTGATCTTGACCCATTTGCTCATCACTCCTCACTATCTGAAACTAGATTCAGGAGTCTGGCTCATTGTTTACCTGAAGGTGTCTTCTTCTGCTTCCATCAGCTACTGGATGAAGGCTCTAGGATGTCATATAAGGTAGTCAAGGATTTCATTACCAGAGAAGGGCATTTAAGGTGACCTCTCAACTATTGCTTAGATTGTAATTTGGTGTCATTCTTGTAGACTTCTCGACAGATCCTTAGTGACAGATTTATCTTTAAACCCATAATGGCTATATCCATTATGGTATAGCACTTTTTTTGGCTCTCCTCTATTCTTCCCCTGACTCAATCTTCCTGCTCCCTCAAGTCCTCCTCTGCCCTCCTCTTCTCCCCTTCTCATTCTTTTAACTCCATCTCCCCTCTCCCCATGCTCTCAATTAACTCAGGAGATATTGTCCCTTTCCCATTCTCTGGGTTATCATCAATGTCTTGCTTAAGATACTCCTTGTTTCCTAGCTTGTCTGGCAGTGTGGGTTGTAGGATGGAAATCCTTTGTTCCATGTCAAAAACCCATATATAAGTGAGTATATGCTATGTTTGTCTTTTTGTTACTGGGTTACCTTACTCAGGAAGCTTTATTCTACTTCCATCCATTTGGCTGTGAATTTTAAGATTCCATTGTTTTTTCCGCTGGGTAGTACTTCATGGTGTAAATGTACCATATATTCTCTATATATTATTCAGTTTAGGGTCATCTAGGTTGCTTCAGGTTTTGGCTATTACAAATAATGCTGCTATGAATATAGGTGAAAAGATGTCCATCTCGTTTGAATATTCATATTTTAGCCTACAAGTGAAATTATGGAATTTTGTAGTACACTGATTCCCATTTTACTGAGAAACTGCCATACTGATTTCCAAATTGGCTGTATGAATTTGCACTCCCACCAACAATGTAGGAGTGTTCTCCTTTCTCCGCATGCTCTCCAGCATAAACTGTTATTGGGGTTTTTGATTTTAGCCATTATGATGGAGCAATATTCTACCTCAGAGTTATTTTGATTTGCATTTCCCTGATGTCTAAAAATGTTGAGCACATTCTTAAGAGTTTTTCAGCCATTTTAGATTCCTCTACTGAGAAGTCTCTATTTAATTCTCTTCCCCATATTTTAATTGGATTATTTGGTGTTTTGGTAATGAGCCTCTTTAGTTCTTTGTATATTTTGGAAATCAGCCCTCTGTCAAATGTGGGGATGTTGAATATCTTTTCCCATTTTATGGGGCTGCCATTTTGTCTTGTTGACTATGTCTTTGACTTACAGATGCTTCTCAGTTTCAGGAGGTCCCATTTATTAATTGTGCATCTCTGTATCTGTGCTGCTAGTATTATGTTCAGGAAGTAGTCTACTCTACAAATTCATCGAGGCTACCTCTACTTACTTTTTTAAGAATTTCAGTCTGGCTGCATTTATGCTGTGGTTTTTGGTCCATTTGGACTTTAGTTTTGTGCATGGTGATAGATATAGATTGTATGCAGTCTTCTACATACCAGCACCCATTTATGTCAGCACTATTTGGTGAAGCTGCTCCTTTTTTCATTGTATAATTTTGTTTCATTTTCTAACATCAGGTATTCATAGGTATGTGGGATCATATCATGGTTTTCAATTTGATTACATTGGTTTACCTGTGTTTTAAATTATTTTTCTAGGTTGGTTTGTGAACGAGCATCCGTCGGGTTGTATTTACATGAAACAAAAGGAATTATAAGGAGCTTCTGATCCATAGTCAGAGATCACCTTCATTTCTGGAGAGAGATCTAGAGCATGGTGCTTCTGTTTTTGGCAGAAATATCCGTATCCCTAGGGTGAGAAACAATAGTTCAAGGGTCATTTTGAGTTAATTTTGTGAAGGTTGTGAAGTCTGTGTTTATTTAATTTTTATATCCATAATACTATAGGGATCTGGGTATCATTGGTCAAGACCAGCCTTTTCCTTTCATCTGTTTCCTTTTTTGTTTTGATTAAAAGTTGATATTTTCCTGTGTCTTTTCTTGGCATTTTCTAACCAACCATTTTATTCTCTCCAAAACATTTTATATATTTTTGATTGTTGTACCTTGTGACAAGTTTAGATCTCATATTATGTGAATCTGTGTACTGATTTTTTGTAATGTATAATTTCAATTTGTTTGTATACATTTACTTAAAAATGTTGGACCTTCACCATTGTATCTTCATAAAATTTCTTATGTTATCAGTTATGAATGTTTTGCTTTTGGGTGAAGTTCCCGTGGATAGAATATTTAATTTTTTCCATCTTTATCTTAGATGGTTGCTTCTTATTTTCTGGCATACTGGCAAATCTGTGTTCTCCAGTTGTTGCTGTCTTCATGTTTAAGTGTTTGTTGTGTAAGTGATGGATATGATTAATACAGTGGCTTTGGATTTTTAAAACCTTATTATATATTTTTTCTCTGTTCTAAATAAGCTCAGGTATCAACTTGAAAAAACCTTGGATGATCTGAGAGAACACCTATTGAGTGTGTTCTTAGATCAGAATGTCTGATTCCTCCTGGAAAAGATTTTGTTGACTGATGCCTTATGTAGGAATTAGACTTCTGCTTATCGCTGAGCAAGTGCACCAGGACTTGTTAAGAGAAATAGCTGAGCACAAGATAGTGGCAAAGAAAAAGAGAAAAATCAAGACACAATGATTCCACATGTTTTCCTTTCAGTGAGTGACTTGAGTTTCTCTCCTGAGTTCCCACAATGATAGAAACTGGCCTAGGAGTAACAACCAAATCTGTTCATTACAGGAGTAGCTTTTATTGAAATAATTTAATCACACAAAAGAGAAGAATGTTGGTAGTCTGAATGTAATTGGACCCATAACCTCATGGGGGATGGCACTCATTGGAGCTCTGGCTCTGTTGCTATAAGTATATTTCTGAGTGTGTGTGTGTGTGTGTGTGTGTGTGTGTGTGTGTGTGTGTGTGTAAGTCATTGAGAAAAGTCTTAAAGTCATATTCACTATGTAGTCCAAATTGGCTTGAATACATGGAAATCTGCCTGTCTCTGCTACCATACTCAGCCATATTCATATCTGAAAATACATTGACTGGCAGACATCAAAAATGACTTTAAGATATACTGTCCTTTACCTGGGTCCTCTGGTGAGATTAAGCTGAACCACTTCAGTGTATTTCAGAAAAGGTTTTCAGGATGAGTCAATGATAATCAGAGTTGGAATTTTATGTTGAGACAGGATTTCTCTCCATATTATTGGCTGTTCTTGAACTCAGAATGCAGATGAGTTTGGCCCAGAATTCAGAGTACTTTGTCTCTGCTTTTTTTTTTTTTAATTTTATTTTATTTTATTAGTTCTAGTTAGGGAACAAGCTTATTTCAAGTCCCTTCTCCCTCTCCCTCCCCTCACCCCCAAACTTTCTCCCCCACCCCCAGCCCACCCCCCCAACCCCATCCACCCACTACTCCCCAGGCAGGGTAGGGCCCTCAACGGGAGCTCAGCAAAGTCCACCAAGTCTTCCTATGCTGATCCTGGGCCCTTCCCCATGTGTCCAGGGCCAGAGTGTAACCCTTCATATGGGATGGGCTCTCAAAGTCCCTTCTTGCACCAGGGAAAAATACTAATCCACTACCAGAGGCTCCCTGGAGTGCAGAGGCCTCCTTATTGACATCCATGTTCTGGGGTCTGGATCAGTCTTGTACAGGCCTCCTGGACAGCATCTGGGGTCGATGTGCTCTCCCTTGTTCAGGCCAACTGTTCCTGTGGGTTTCTCCATCCTAGTACAGACCCCTTCGTTCTTCATTCCTCCCTCTCTTCAACTAAATTCCCGCTGCTCAGGTATTGGAATATAAGGTGTGTAACAAAACATCCTATTATAACTTTATTATTTTTTATTTATGTCAATTTATATTTATGTGATTTTTAAGTGTGGAAGTTTGTCATGTGTGTCATGGTTTTGGTGCAAATATCAGAGAACACTTAGGGTGTTTGTCTTTTACAGTTAGCATTTTTGAGATAGGGTCTCTGTGTTTACATATGACATAAATAGACTTTTCAGGATTTCCTCTGTCAGTGTGGTATCGTGGTGGAGGAGTGCAGCCAGATTCCCTGTCTTGTTAATTCCCATGTGGTCCATGTAAATTACCTGACCTGTGGAGTGGTGTCTCATAAACTTTGCTCTCTGGACTTAAGCTGATCAGAGCATTGGGAGCATGGACCTGGGTGTAGGAGCAAGTTTCTAGTCAACTTCAACATTCTTGATGAATATATGGAAATCAGCTTACATAACTCAGAGAGACCTAGTTTTTCCAGGATCTTTTTGACATTCAACGCTTTGCATTTAACATTTACATGTAATCTCCATTCATATTTAATTTGTGCAGGATGAAATTCTAGCTTTTTATATTTAGAAAACCATAGTTTTGGCAGGTGGCAAATGAGACACCAGGGGACAATTATTTGAAAAGTTAGGAACTCACCTCATCAAGCAAGGCCTTCATTTAAGCCCTCAGGTAGGGAGGACTTAGTAACAGCCTGGGGTCTAGGGCTTGAGACCTTTGATTGAGGTCTGATGTATTGGCAAAAAACTGAGCTCCTTCTCTAAAATCTGCAATATGTTTGGGAGAATTTTAATGGTTTGGGTCCAGGAACATTTAGAACGGTTTTCTCTGTCCTAAGGATACTGTGTTTTGAGTCAGTCATGTTCTTAAGATATTCTGTTTCCCTAGTTCAGCATAGTTTGCTAACCTCCTCCTGAATTTCTCCCATTACATAATACTTTTTGGTGGCTTAATATTATTCTCCCATTTCCTTCTATCCTCCCAATTCATTTAAGTAGTAAACAAGATGGTATTCTTCTTAAGAAGCTTAGTCTGGATCATATCCTCTGCAATTCCTCCCCAACCCAGCATTTATCTTTGTCTACAGTCTATTTGTCCTATCTTTCATATCCCCATGACCTTTACCTCAGGACCTTTACGATAAAAAATGACCTGTGTTTCAAGTCAATGGTCTACTTGAGTAGTTATTTTAAGAATATCCTTGATGAAAGCAGTTATTTTGAGAATATCCTTATTGTGTGATTATATTTTACTTACCTGCTAATATCCACTTCTAAGGACTGGTGTTTTTCTGCTTTATGGTTAGAGGAAGGGTAAGAGAAATTTTAATGTGCTCTAATACAAGTCTCTAAGTCTCTGGAGCACTTGACCATAAAGCCTGTTTCAAGTTGTCAAAATAATTTTTGATATTATAAATTCATCATGTTCATCTTTTCTTTTCTGCCTCCAAGTCCTATCACTACCCCATTGCTTTCTAATCTGTGGCCTGCTTTCCTTTAACCCAGTTACAAAGTATCCAATGTTACTATGTGAACATGACTTGTGTTTGTTTGGTCTGAGGCAATGGGTTTGCTGCAGTGGACATTGAGTGTGTAATGGACTGTGCACACAAATGACCCTGTGCTTTGGATAAGGAATGGGATGGTCACTATGAGAGAGGAAGAATGTCTAGTAAAATACAAGCTTTCTAGACCAGGCCTCTGTCTACTGTGCTGGAAGTGCAGAATTGGAAGTTCTGTGCTGTCTAAGTCATTTGATATCATCACCCAGTATGGAAGCTGCTAATATGAGTCCTACCTGGGTGGCCATACTCGATGTGGGATTCTGTGGAGAGTTAGCTTTCATGATAACTGTTGGCAGGTATTTTGTGGGTACTTTGCATGTTTCTCTTCTGCCTTTGATGATATGAATTGTAAGAAAGACCACAAGCTATACAATGGTAAGTGTATGATGTTCAGAACAGGTCTCTTGAGCTATCATTTCATTTATTTATTTATTTATTTATTTATTTATTTATTTGTGTAGTTATTGTTTGTCTGTTTAATTTTCAAGACAGTGATTAAAGGCATGTACTACCACGACCACCCAGTGAGGTTTCCATTCTGTTGGATTCAGATGGATCATGACCCAAATTGAAGTTTTGTTGAACCATGTGGTGACCTGGGCAGCGGCCATTGCCCTTTGTGCCTTCCAGTATGAATTTACTGGATAATGTGAGACACTGCAGCTCTGGCACCTGAGTTTATAATTCTTGCTGTATCACTGCCAAGTGTTCACATATATGCATTGCTTTTGTTTGTAGTTGGAAGACAGATTAGAAAACTGAAGGTCTGGTTTTTAGAAGTTCTGATTATTGCATTCCATTTTCAGGTTTGTCTTATATGTAAATCAAATAGTTTAGGAACTTGTAGAAAAGTAGCGCAGTGGATCATCTTTCACCAATACATGATTAGAATGCTTGTAACTTGTTGCTGCAACTAACAACAGTGAGGAATTTAGTGAAGTTTAGTTACAGAAAAGATAAGGAGGCCCTCAGATGCAGAGATATATCAACTGTGTATGGTGTTGAGCAAGTAGATATTGCAGAACCCATGTTTTCTGCCCTAATCCATGGACTAATATTTAAACTTTTTGTGCTTTTTTGTTTTGTTTTCCTTTTTCTTTTATTTTGATTCACAGAACATTCATTTATTTTTTTAATTTAAATAAGACTTAAGCTTATATAACAAGTAATGATAGTTTCCTCTCCCTCACTCCTCCCTGTTCCCTACCAACCACCTATTCCACACCTTTTCTTGCTCCCCAGGGAGGGTGAGGCCTTCTATGGGGGAATCTTCAAAATCTGTCATATCATTTGGAGCAGGACCTAGGCCCTCTCCCATGTGTCTAAACTGAGAAAGTGCCCTTTATGTGGAATGGGTTCACAAATCCATTCATGTACTAAGGATAAATACTAATCCACTACCAGAGGCCACATAGATTTCCCAGACCTTCTACCTTAAACCACAATCAGGGAGTCTGGATTAGTCCTATGATAGTTTCCCAGCTATCATTTTGAAGTCCATGAGGTCCCCCTTGTTCAGGTCAACTGTTTTTGTGGGTTTCTCCAGCCTGGTCTTCACCCATTTGCTCATCACTCCTCCCTATCTGCAAATAGGTTTCAGCAGTTTGCTTCAATATTTAGCTGTGGGTTTCTGCTTCTGCTTCCATTAGGTACTGGATGAAGACTCTTGGATGGCATATAAGGTAGTCTTCAAATTCATTATCTGAGAGGTGCATTTAAGGTAGTCTTTCCATTATTGCTTAGATTGTTAGTTGGTGTCATCCTTGCAGATCTCTGGACATTTCCCTAGTGCTAGATTTCTCTTTAAACCTATAATACCTCTCTCTATTGTGGTATCTCTTTTCTTACTCTCCTCTATTCTTCCCCTGACTCAGTCTTTTTGCTCCTTAATGTCCTCCTCTCCCCTCCTCTTCTCAAATTTTCTTTTTCACAACTCCCTCTTTCCTCCCCCTGCTTCTAATAAGCTCAGGAGTCTTGTCCCTTTCCATTCTCTGGGAGACAATGCATTTCTCTCTTTGGGTCCTCCTTGCTTCCTAGTTTCTATGGTGGTGTGGATTTTTGGGTGGCCATCTCCTGATCCATAATTAAAATCTCTATATGAGTCAGTACGAAGCATTTTTGTCTTATTGTGACTGGGTTACCATACTCAGGATGGTTTCTTCTAGTTCCATCCATTTGCCTGCGAATTTCAAGATTCCATTGTTTTTCCTACTGAGTAGTAATCCATTTTGTAAATGCACCACATTTTCCTTATACATTCCTCAGTTGAAGATCATCTAGGTTTCTGCAAGTTTCTGGTTTTTGCAAATAATGCTGCTATGAACATAGTTGTACAGATGTCTTTGTTGTAAGAATGTGCATCATTTCAGGTATTGGTTAAGACTGAAAATGTTGGATCTTGAGGTAAATTGATTCCCATTTTCCTGAGGAATTGTTATATTGATTTCCAAGGTGGCTTTATGTGTTTACACTCCCACCAGCAGTAAAGGAGTGTTCCCCTTTCTCCACATCCCCTCCAGCATAACCTGTCATTGGTGGTCTAGATTTTAGCCATTCTCACAGGATCAAGATGGCATCTCAGAGTTGTTTTGATTTGCATTTCCCTCATGGCTAACTATATTAATCAGCTTCTCAAGTGTCTTTTGGTCTTTCTAGATTTCCTATTGAGAAGTCTCTATTTAATTCTGTACCCTACTTTTTTAAGTGGATATTTTGATGTTTTGGTGATGAGCCTCTTGAATTCTTGTATATATGTTCAAGCCATGAACAGTGTCACAGACCACATCCCATTGCCAGTGCTCAAGTTGTACAGTGGCCAGCTCCTTCTACAGCATGATGTCTGCCTGCATTCTACCATGTTAGATCATGATGATGCTTGATAAATCTTCTGAAAATATAAGCCACCGAATTAAATGTTTTTCCTTTAAAAGATTAGGCATGTACATGGTGACTCTTCACAGCTATAGACACCCTAAGTGAGTACATGATTCATTATACTTTATAGAGAAAAAATAAGAAACCCTGACAAATTTATTCTGAGAAGATCATAGTTTACATAGGCTTGTGTACTTGTTCATCATGTGTTATTAATACAAATTCTAGATTTCAATTATAGTCATTTTTATTTCATGTATCATACAATAACAGTTTTTGTAACTCAATGTTTTTATAGCACAACCAATAATACTATGATCATGTATCAAATACTACCTTTTATTTTTTGACCCATGTAAAATTAAATTCATATTACAAAATTTTCAACAGCATACTTGGAATATGTATAACTATTAACAAATACATTCTTAAAAATCACCTTGGTTACTTGTAGCTGTAAATTTACTTTAATAGGCATTATTTCAGCTTCCAGATTTGTAGGCATAGTATTAAAATAAAATGTGCAAATACCTCAATTTGGAGATAACTAGCTAAGTCTAAATTAGAAAAGTCTTCAAGAAAATATTGACACTGATTTCATAGAATGATATGGTAGAGGAAAAACGACATAGGAATATAAACAATGAAAAATTTCTCCTTCTTTCAGTTTCCTTGACATTTAAGGAAATATGTAGACAGTTATTTGGAAGCTCCCTCTTGTAGGGAAAACTGTCATGCTTTGAAAAATGAGCTAATGGCATAAAATGGCATGTTTACAAGGATGTGTTTTAAAATATTCAATATATATTATTCATTAAACTATACATTATGAGTTTTAGGCTAGCTAGAGGTTTCTGTTTTTGAAACAGGGTTTCTCTGTTGCTTTGGAGGCTGTCTTGGAACTAGCTCTTGTAGACCAGGCTGGACTCAAACTCAGATAGATGCACTTGCCTCTGCCTTTTATGTTCTGGGATTAAAGGAGTGCTCTACCACCACCAGGCATTGCCAGAGTTTTCTAATGAGATCTTCTCTCAAGCAACAGGGCAAAATTATATTCAACTATATTTGTGAATGTGTGTGTGTGTGTGTGTGTGTGTGTGTGTGTGTGTTTGAGAAATGTCTTACTATCATATTCACTACATAGTCCAAATTGGGTTAAATTCATGGAGATCGGCCTATCGTTGCTACCATACTCAGCTATATTCATATTTGAAAATAATTTGATGCACACCACTGGCAGACACCAAAAATGGTTTATGACACACTGTTTTGTATCTCAGGAGCTCTAGTGAAATTAAACTAAAACACTTCAGTGTAATTTGGAAAAGGATTTCACAATGAGTCAATGATAATCTGAGTTAGAATTTTATTTTGATACAGTGTTGGTCTACATATCTTTGCCTGTTGTTGAACACATAATGCAGATGAGGTTGGCTACAAATTCACAGAATTTTCTTGTCTCTGCTGCCCAGGTATTGGAACAATGGGTACTGCCAAACCATACTATTATAATTTTATTATTTATTTGCTTGTGTCGGTTTTCATGTATGTAATTCTTTTTGTGTGGAAGTTGTGCATGTTTGTCATTGTTTGGGTGTAAATATCAGAGAACAATTTTGGGTGGTTGTCTTTTACACTTAGCATATTGGACACAGGTTCTCTAGGTTGCCATTTCATGTAATTATCCTTGACAGTATTTCTTCTGTATGCATTTTATCAGTCATCAAAAACATTGGATTATAGGCATGTACTGTGGAACTGCCTTTGAATACAAAATTAAGGGATAGTTGTAGGGGGAGTACTTTATCTGTTAGACCATTTTCACACTTCCAAATTCTATTAAGTAGAAAATTTTCGAGTCAGTCTGTTTTAAGACACAGTCTCTTTCTAACAAACACTGTCTGTCCTGGAACTCATTATGTAGTATGTGTGCTAGGCCTCAAACTTACAGGGATCACCTGTTTTGTCTCACGTGAAAAAATATTAGCAAAAAGAGATGTTTATCATAGATTTAGTACAGATATTACTAGAAAGAGTGAATTTTGGGAAAGAGTGTTCTTGTGAGGGCAAGCCACACTTAAGTATTGGTACAAAGACATGTGACAGTTTTAGTGACTTTGTAAGTTATATTTCAATGGGTACTTAGGTATTCCTCTCTCTCTCTCTGTCTCTCTCTATGTGTATCTTTCTCTTTGTGTATGTCTCACTATTACTCTGTGTCTCTGTGTATTTCTCTGCTTCTTTTTGGTAAAATGTTCTTAGGTCAGTTACTGATCAGACTCTAATGGGATTCTGACTTAAAAAGGTAAAAACATGGGTCAGAAGACTTCTGCACTGTGCCTTACTCTAAATGAGTTTCACACTTCTGCCCTTGTAATCCTCAGAAAATTGCTCCTTACATCTGGGAAAGGATGCCATGCGTTGGTGGTGCATGCCTTTAATCCCAGCACTCAGGAGGCAGAGACAGGCAGATCTCTGTGAGTTTGAGACCAGCCTGGCCTACAAGAGCTAGTTCCAGGACAGGCTCCAAAGCCACAAAGAAAACCTGTCTCAAAAAATAAAAGAAAAACAACATCTGGGAAAGGAGCAAATCCATACTCAAAAGTTTTATAATTTTGTTATCATGACTCGTTGTTATTTGAGATATCAGTTAATTAGGAAGGTTCTCTAATGGAAAGACACCACCCATGTAAGCCTTCAACTTATGGAAGGAATAGGCCACTTGATTCCTAATCTGAAGAAGGAACTTCATACAGAATCTGCTGTAAATCTGGCACAAGTGTAGTAGATTCCATCACAACTTAGCATCCAAATTTGTGGTATAAACTATGTTGTACTGGTTCTGGAAAGAAGAAAGTAGCAAAATTTATAGCTCATATATTTTTCCATTGTGGGTTCATTTCAACTTTGTTTGAATCAGGCAGAGTTAGAAAACCAATGAATGTACGGTGAGAGTTCATTGCATGAAGTTTTCAAGATGAAGCCAGTGTTGAATTTTTGAGACAGTAGGATGTTGAGATACCAAACTATGGGGCATCTTACATGGAAAGCTGAACACAGGAGTGTAAATAGCAAAGGAGAGAGATGTATGGCAATTTTAGGGATAGAACGATCTAATCCAGCCAGGCATTTGTGGTGCATGCCTTTAATTACAGCACTCGGGAGGCAGAGGCAGGTGAATCTCTGTGAGTTGGAGGCCAGCCTGGGCTCCAGAGCAA